>NW_020837987.1:15926118-16130174 GCF_003676395.1 Aethalodelphis obliquidens | reverse complement strand
TTTGAGCTTTGAAACAACTGATGAGTGTCTGAGGAGCCATTCTGAGCAGCGGGGAATGCTCACACATTGGGTGGCAACGAGGGATCCAAACACCAAGCGCTGCAGAGGCTTCGGGGTTGTCACATACGCCACTGTGGAGGAGGTGGATGCAGTCATGAATGCAAGGCCACACAAGGTGGATGGAAGAGTTGTGGAACCAAAAAGGGCCGTCTCAAGAGAAGATTCTCAAAGACCTGGTGCCCACTTAACTGAAAAAGATTTTTGTTGGTGGCATTAAAGAAGGTGCTGAAGAACATCACCTAAGAGATTATTTTGAACAGTGTGGGAAAACTGAAGTGACTGAAATCATGACTGACCAAGGTAGTGGCAAAAAGAGAGGCTTTGCTTTCGTAACCTTTGACGACCATGACTCTGTAGACAAGACTGCCAGTCAGAAATACCACCCGGTGAATGGCCACAACTGTGAAGTAAGGAAAGCCCTATCTAAGCAAGAGATGGCTAGTTCCCCATCCAGCCAACGAGGTCGAAGTGGTTCTGGAAACTTTGGTGGTGGTCGTGGAGGGGGTTTTGGTGCGAATGACAGGTTTGGTCGTGGAGGAGACTTCAGTGGCCGAGGTGCCTTTGGTGGCAGCCGCGGTGGCGGGGGATATGGTGGCAGTGGGGATGGCTATAATGGGTTCGGTGATGATGGAAGCCATTTTGGAGGTGGTGGAAGCTACAATGATTCTGGCAGTTACAACAAACAATCTGCAAATTTTGGACCCATGAAAGGAGGAAACTTTGGAGGCAGAAGTGCTGGCCCCTGTGGTGTGGAGACCAATACTTTGCCAAACCACAAAACCAAGGTGGCTGTGGCGGTTCCAGCCACCAGAAGGTTTTAACTACTCCCGGGAAACAAAGCTTAGCAGGAGAGGAGAGACAGAGAAGTGATGGGGAAACTCCAGGTTATAAAAGATTTGTGAACTCAATTAAGCACAGTGGTGGCCGGGCCTAACTGCTACAAGGAAGACATGTTTTAGACAGTACTCATGTGTATGGGGGAAAAAAACTCGAGGACTGTATTTGTGGCTAATTGTATAACAGGTTATTTTATTTTATTTATTTATTTTTTGCGGTACGCGGGCCTCTCACTGCTGTGGCCTCTCCCGTTGCGGGGCACAGGCTCCGGACGCGCAGGCTCAGCGGCCATGGCTCACGGGCCCAGCCGCTCCGCGGCATGTGGGATCTTCCCGGACCAGGGCATGAACCCGTGTCTCCTGCATCGGCAGGCGGACTCTCAACCACTGCGCCACCAGGGAAGCCCTAACAGGTTACTTTAGTTTTTGTTCTGTGGAAAGTGTAAAGCATTCCAACAAAGGGTTTTAATGTAGATTTTTTTTTTTTGCGCCCATGCTGTTTATTGCTAAATGTCATAGTCTGATCGTGACGCTGAATAAACGTGTGTGTTTTTTTAAATGTGCTGTGTAGTTAGTCTCCTCTGAAGCCATTTTGGTAAACTACCCCAACAGGGTGACGTTAGAATTCCTTCAGGGTGATGCCAGGCTCCATTCAAAGTTTATTTACAACCTGCTTTGGTGGAGAAGCTATGAACTGACCGTTACTGTGTCGTGACCTAGAGTTCACCGTTAAAAGGGTCACCCAAGCAAAGTCATGGAGTCTTTTGGTTATTAATATGATTGTTGGCACATCCTGTGCAATATATCTAAATTGAATTATGGTACCAGATAAAGTTATAGATGGGAATGAAGCTTGTGTGTCATCCATTACCATGGGTAATCAACAAATGATTTAATACCCTCTTAAAAAGAAATTCGCCCTTTTAATGGTTATATGATCAGTTGTTATCTATAGTTTTACAGTGGCTGTTGAATGACTCTGTAGGTATTTTGTGAAAAAGCAGGGAAGAATGATGAAATCCTTTATGCACAAGGATTGGTAGTGTTATCAGGGAAAATACAAAAAAGTAGGGAATGAGCGTGAGGATATGTTGCTCCAAACCTTAACTCCTCTGGCTGAGCTAGCTGTCCCAGCTGCTCTGACAATTATGCCACTATATACACCCCTTCCACCACCTTCCATTCCTATCCAGCCCGTATTCCTTACACTGAGGCCCAGGACAGCCCCTCCTTATAGGGATCAGATAGAAAATCCTGTGTTAGTTTCAGGGGTACGGGGACTTGGTCTGGTATTGCCATCTAAGACCCAACAGGGCAGCCAATTTGGGCCAGGAGCCATTTCCAGGACGGGCAGTTCCCCTTACGCCGTTATCTCATAGGGGGCGTAAATGCAAATGAATAGCCGGCTGGGTTTCTCAGACTTGTTTAATTGGAAAGATTGCAGTCCTCATAAGATGGCAGCCCTCCTTGTAGGGAGGATCCCCTACACCTGAAGCCCACTTGGAAGCACCCACAGCTGAACCGAATTGGGACCCCAGTTAGGGAAGAAGGACCTCATTAGAGCACCACTCATTAGTGCACCTTGGCAGGGCCTTGAAAAGGGAAACCAAAGCAAAAGAGTTTGAGCAACATTCAGCAAAACAAATGAAGACCTCAGGCCTACAGACGTCATACTAATGCAGATCCTGAGGCCCCTGAAAATATTAGAATAGTACATTTGACCTTTTGGGGCAAAGTGCCTCCAATATCAGGAGAAAGTTGGAAAAATTAGATGGTACATTTGGAGTGAACCCTTCTCGGTAGATGTTGCTTTTAAAGTGTTCAACAGGGAACAACAGAAAAATGAAGATGCAAAACGACACGCCACTCTTTTGACAGTGGCATTGGATTCCCGGAAGGCGAGTAACCTGAAGAGAGGTGAGCGCCCACTGGGGAAGGAACAATGTGCTTACTGGAAGGAGGGGGAACATTGGAGAAGGTTGCCCTCGGCTAAAACAGAAGAAGAACGATAAAAGACAAGAACCTCTCATGGTAGAAAGAGAGGAACACTGAATGAAGAGGCCCAGGGGCTCCCTTGGACTTGAGGCACCTAATTCCCCACAGAAGTTGGGGGTGAAATTGACAGTGGGGAATGAGCTGATTAACTTTTTTTTTTTTTAATAAAATTAAATATTTATTTATTTATGGCTGTGTTGGGTCTTCGTTTCTTTCTGTGCGAGGGCTTTCTCTAGTTGCGGCAAGTGGGGGCCACTCTTCATCGCGGTGTGCGGGCCTCTCACTATCGCGGCCTCTCTTGTTGCGGAGCACAGGTTCCAGATGCACAGGCTCAGTAGCTGTGGCTCATGGGCCTAGTTGCTCTGCGGCATGTGGGATTTTCCCAGACCAGGGCTCGAACCTGTATCCCCTGCATTGGCAGGCAGATTCTCAACCACTGTGCCACCAGGGAAGCCCTGATTAACTTTCTGATAGACCTCACCCTGAAGTTTTTCCACCAGAATAGCTTGACATCGGAGTCCCACCAGAATACGCTTTAATTTAAGCCTACAGATGGGGCTCATGAAAATCCCTGGAAAGGAGACAAAGCTCTTTCCCGCAAGGTCTTAAAAATAACCCAAAGACTGCTGTCAGACCTCCACAGATGGGGACTCAACACAGAGGAAACTGCCCAACCCAGGACTGAAAAACAGACTGTCCTCAAATGCCTTGAACTGCAAGAAATTTCAGATAACCTGCTAGTGTTTGTGTGGACACTTTTTCAGGATGGGTGGAAGCATATCCCACAGACAGAAAATCTCTGAAGTGGTTAAAGCCCTTCTAAGGGATATTATCCCCGGATTTGGAAGAAGGCATTAAAACCGCATTCATCCTGGAGACCATAATCAACAGGAAAAACCAAGAAAATGAATCATACATTAAAAAGGAACATCGCTAAAACATGTCAAGAGACACTGAATTTGGGATGAGGCCTTGCCAGTTGCTCTGCTATGGATCAGTGGCTCCCAGAAGCAGGCTTAAATTAAGCCGCTTTAGAATACTGTATGGCAGGCCTTGCAGGTGTGTTCCCAGGCAGGAGAATCTATAAATGCTAAAGACCTAGCGGTGGCCAATCACATTAAAACTTTGGGCTCTATTTATTCATGATACCTCCAACAGGTCTGCCCGTCCAACTGAAGTAGATGGGAATTCCATCTCCATTGCCCATTGGAGAAGGGGCAACCAATTTGTTTAATTGTGTCCAAAGAAATAGCACCGGAATTTAGTATATGTATTGAACTGGAACCAAAACCCCAAGTTCAGTTACGAATTAGACAAGAAACTGCTAAGAGGTTTCATCAGGTTTAAATAGTTGTAGATAAAAAGGACTAACTAAAGATTGTAAGGAATATTCCTCACCTCTGTTCAGCAGAAGGGTCTTCATTCCTTTTCCCACAAGATTGTGGGATGGAAATTGACAGTGGGGAATTGTAATAGGGAAGAACACTTTGTATTCTATTACAAGTTCATCACTGAAGGGATGTTGCCTAGAAGCTTAAATTATACATAATGGCCCATCTCTGGGAACCCTGCCTCCCAGGTCATGAGCCTTAAGGTAAAATACCTTTGTTTAGCTCAAAGGAGACCTCCTGACCAGGCCCACCTGTGAATGACTGCAGGGAGGAAGAAATTGACACATCCCCCTCTGGAGGCTGATGGAAACCAGGAAGTGTTTGACTTTACTGCCTCCCCTTTTAGTATAAAAGGAGCCTGAATTCTAACTCAGGCAAGATGGTTCTTTGGGGGCATGAGCCCACCATCTTCTTGGTTTGCTGTCTTTCTGAATAAAGTCGTTACTCCTTGTCCCAGCGACTCGTCTGTTGATCGTCGGCCTGTCATGTGGCGAGCAGTAGGGGCTTAGACTCAGTAACAAAAGAACAATGTAATTTATATCAGTTTTTAAAAATGTATTGCTCTTTTTAAAGCAATGGTTAGTAAAAATGTTTTTAATTTAAAAATTAAAAAAAATTAAAAAAAAAAGAGTAATCATTACTGACAGAAGTTATCACATACCTTAGTCCTCCAGTCTCAGACCCTGTTTTTTTTTTGTTTTTTTTTGCGGTATGCGGGCCTCTCACCCCTGCGGCCTCTCCTGTTGCGGAGCACAGGCTCAGCAGCCATGGCTCACGGGTCCAGCCACTCCGCGGCATGTGGGATCTTCCCGGACCGGGGCACAAACCCGTATCCCCTGCATCGGCAGGTGGACTCTCAACCACTGCGCCACCAGGGAAGCCCAGACCCTGGGTTTTGTCCCTGAGTCTGGAACCGAGCAGTGTTGAGTTGGCCTCCTGGCTGAATAAGAAACAGAAAGGACAAGTTGTTCTGCAGGGTGTCAGTATGAAATGGCCCATTCTTCCCAGGGAGAGTTTTGCATTTATTTATTATTTATGTATTTGTTTTTGGCTGCCTTGCGTCTTCCTTGTGGCGCGCAGGCTTTCTCTAGTTGCGGTGAGTGGGAGCTACTCTTTATTGTGGTGTGCGGGCTTCTCATTGTGGTGGCTTCTCTTGCTGCAGAGCTCAGGCTCTAGGAGCGTGGGCTTCAGTAGTTGTGGCATGCGGGCTTCAGTAGTTGCGGCACGTAGGCTCTAGGAGCGCGGGCTTCAGTAGTTGTGGCATGTGAGTTGCAGTAGTTGCAGCCTGTGGGCTCTAGAGCGCAGGCTCAGTAGTTGCGGTGCATGGGCTTAGTTGCTCCGTGGCATGTGGGATCTTCCTGGACCAGGGCTCGAACCCGTGTCCCCTGCATTGGCAGGCGAATTCTTAACCACTGCGCCAGCAGGGAAGTCCCAGAGTTTTGTATTTTTTATTCTAGTTTGTAATACAGAGACAAGTCAAGCTCTTGTTTTCTTAAACTGCTTAAATTAATACTAATTGCAGGAAATGTTCCACATCCAATGACTGCCCCACAGCTACCACTTGGAGACCCAAGTTCCCAACCACTGAATTGCTTGAGCCTCAGGAGCAGGACTTGTGAGCAACATCCTGGCAAAAACAATTTTTTATTAAAATCATTTTCTACTTGTTAGGAGGAAACATCCTAGTTTCCAACATAACTGGTCCCCAAAGCTGTAAGCGTTTACCTGAAAACTGTAACAGCCAGTAACTTAAGGGGTTTCAAAGTACTGGGAAGCACCATTCCCTGACTGCCCCCCCTACCCCCTGTCCCGCCTTTCGGGCTCTCAGGCTCAGACCGGGACTCTCCTCGCCCCGCCTCTCACCTTCAGCGCTCCGCCCAAGTCCCGCCTAGAAGCCTCGCCTCTGAAGTACGCGCTGCGTGCGCAGTTTCTTACGGAAGCGGAAGCGGAGACCTGAGAGTGAAGGTCGTACAGCGGAGCTTAAGTTTTTCCTTCTAGTGTTAAGTCTGCGCTGCGCGGTCCCCCTTACTCCATCTTTAGGGTCTCCGAGGTTCTGCGGGCGTAATAGCCCAGCGCCCGCCGTCCGCCCCAAGTAAATCCAGAAGTCGCCGTAACAGGTCGAGTATTAATTTCCTTTGGGTTTGAAATCGCTGTGAGGGTCCTTGCCCTTTGCTTTTCGGCCTTCGGTCCACTGAGACACCGCCTTTCGCGACATTTTCCTGCTTACAATCCTTTATTACTTCAGCCTGCCCCTTGTAAAGTCCCCTTCTGCGAGGTGGATTCGCGCGCCCGCAGCTTCGCTCTCTCCCCTGCCCCAGAGGGCAGCGCCGGCCGCCGCGCTCCCGGACAGGCCGCGTCCTCTCCCGGGACCCGGGATTCTGGGGCCCCCCCCCCCCCCCCGGGGCCCCCCCCCCCCCCCCCAGCGCCTCTGTCCTCGCGTCTCCTCAGGCCGGTACTTGTGCTCCGCAAGCCTCCTCTTCTAGTCAGCTCTTCCGTTCACCCTGTGTAGGGGGAGGTGACCAGGGCCAACCGTGTGACACCCAGGATTCTTCCGTCACAAGTTCATCTCGCTGGAAATTGTTCTCAAAGGGATAGTAAAATGAAACAGATTTAGCTCTTAAAGTAGCGGGTGGATAAAATAGAGAAGTGAATAAAGGAGTGTGATCTCCTGGGTTTGGAGAGCAACATGGGGACAGGGGCCCTGCGTCAGCTGTAGCAGGAGGGACAGCAGTGGTGAGAGCACTTCACAGAGAGTGGGGGGAGAGGATAAAAGAGTTAGAAGTAAGGCCTTCGGAGCATCGTGGTCCTGGGAGAGACACAGAGGACAGGTGTTGACTACAAGAGCAGAGGAAGACAGAGCAGGAAGGAAGCATAGCCGTCTGGGGTGCCATAGAGTGGGAGTGTAACAGGAATAGAAGGAATGTAACCTGGAGGGCAGAGCGGGAGCGGAGATGGAGGAAGAAAGAGGCAGAAATATATGGATATTTAGGACAATCAGAAAAGTTGGGGCAGGACAGGTGTGATAAAATAACAGGGCAGACACAGCAGGAGAGTAGAGGGGAACAAAGAGAAATAGGGAGACAGATAAAGAATGAAATAGAAACACATAGTAGTCAGGTAGAGGGGGAAACTGGATACAGATGGGGGGTGAGTTCTTTGTATATGGGTGATTAAGTTGTGATATTTTAATTTGTTGCTTTAGAATGTAAAACATTTAAAGTTTATCCGCTTATGTTATCCACCTCTGGCTAGATATCCAAGGGAAATGCAATCATTATAGCGAGGGAAATATTTGCACTGCAGTGAACATTACTGTATTCACAACAGCCAAGATGTAGAAAGAACTAAAATGTCTGACAAATGAATGGATATAGAAAATTTATTTCAGCCATAAATTATGACATTATTATGACAGAAAAAGGCAGATATTATAGGTGGAAAGTAGAAATGTCTTACTCATAGGGCCATAGAGTATAAAGGGTATTAGGAGGGGTTGGATGGTGGGGTAAATGGGGAGATGTTGGTCAGAGGTTACAAACGTTCGGTTGTAAGATGAAAAAGTACCACATGTATATCTAATGTACAGCATGCAGACTATAGTTAATCACACTGTGTTTCTGTATACTTGGAGTTTGCACTGAGCGTAACACTCAAGTGTTCTCACTACACAGAAATTAAATGGTAATTGTAAGTTGATGGAAGTGTAAACTATTGTGGTAATTATTACACAGTGAATATACATCTATCAAATAATCACATTATATGCCTCACATGTACACGGTTGTTACTCATCAATCCTACCTCAGTTAAGCTGGGAAAGAAAAAGAAAGTGAGGGCTGTGCTGGCCTTGCCACTGCTGAGTGGTGCTCAACCCAGGCTTCACATTAGATCGATGAGGCATTTTGCATATACATGTTTTGTACCCTCTGATGAGGGATTCTTCTTCAGATCGTCGGTGTGAGGCCAAAGCTCAATAATATTTAAGGTGCCCCCATTAATTCTAATCTGGATCCAGCATTGAGCATCAGGACTCTGGGTCCCCCCGTTCCTGAGGGCTGAGATCTGGGCTGAGGGTGAGGGCTCTGCTCTGCGTGGGGATGGATCAGGGCTGGTCTGTGACCTGCAGGGGATCGTTGGGTCCAGCTGAGGTGCCCGCTGCTGCCGGGTACATGAGGGCCTCACCAGGAGGGGAGCGAGATCTGAAGAAAGGGTGGGAAAACTCACCTGTTGGTCTTTTACGAGTTTACTGTCCTGAGCCCCTCCTGGGACAGTGGGCAGCAGAGGACCGTCTGTTCCACATGCTGAGGGCTTCCCTGTGTGTGTGGTGGTGACTCAGGAAGGGGGTGTGTCGATTCCAAGCATTAAACAGCCTGTTTTCAACTTTCAAGGTCAACCTCTAAAGACTCAACGTTGTCTGAGGAAGAAGCTCGGAAGAGGAGGGAGAGGAAAGAAAAGGAGTCAGAAATGGCTCTTTCTCAGGTAAAGTCATATTCTCAGTTGTTTCTTCTGTCTGTCCTTCCTGAAATGCCCTTCTTTGGACTCGCTAATCTCTGACTCTGAACTATCCTGCCTGACACCTGTACATTCACACTCACTCGGGTCCTTCCCTCAGGGCCTGTCATCTCCACTTAGATCCCGTCTCCCCATGACCCAGTGACCTGGAACTTGTGAAGAGGCTCCACTGGGTGCAGTGCTGGGCAGGGCTTCACACCCACAGATTCAGGCAGAGCGTCAGTGCTATTGGGTGGGAGGGGTTGTTTAGGGCCCCATCTGGATGGACTGTCTGCTTTCCGTAAACCAGGATAAATAAACTGCACATGAAAGTCAAGTTATTAGGTGCACAATACCTGGTAAAATCTGGGAGTAGACCAACAAGGGGAAATTTGTTCTGACTTTTTCTAAGGCAATTAAGCTAAATGAGTGAGTCACTGACTTCAGAATCTTAATGATTGGGAACAGAATGAAAAATTCAGAACCAGACATCAGTGATAGAGGGTGTTTTATTCCATCATCTATTTCAAACTATGAAATCAGTCTAAATGTCTGAGAGGTGGAAATTCCTTAAATCACTTTCATCACACTCATTCTTCAGATTTTGTATTTTCACTGTGCTGGTTTTGTTCTTTGGCACAGAGAAATTTTTACGTTTGATGAAGGTAAGGTTTCCTCTTCATTGTTTATCACATCCAGGCATCCAGTTTCCCAGCACCATTTGTTTTGTTTTGCTATAAATTTTATTTATTTATTTATTTATTTTTGGTTGCATTGGGTCTTCTTTGCTGCACGCAGGCTTCTCCCTAGTTGTGGCAAGCGGGGGCTACTCTTTGTTGTGGTGCATGGGCTTCTGTTGTTGTGGTGCATGGGCTCTAGGCATGTGGCACGCCAGCTCAGTAGTTGTGGCTCGTGGACTCTAGTTGCTCTGCAGCATGTGGGATCTTCCTGGACCAGGGCTCAAACCCATGTCCCCTGCATTGGCAGGCAGGTTCTTAACCACTATGCTACCAGGGAAGCCCTCCCAGCACCATTTGTTAATGGCAGGTGTCTTTTTTCCACTGTGTAGTCTTAGCATCCTTAGTATCAGTAGATTTTAAATATTTACAAAGGATCATTTCTGAGCGTTCTCTTCTGTTCCATTGGTTTATATATCTGTGTTTATGCCAGTACCACACCATCTTGATTACTTTATAATATGTTTTGAAAATTAAAGGGTGGCCTCCATCTTTCTTCTTATTCAAGAGTGTTTTGGCAATTTGCGGTCCCTCGAGTTTCTGTGGTGTCTGGCCTGTGTTCCTTCTATTTCTGCAAAAATTGCCATTGTGATTTTGATAATGGTTGCATTGAATATGTAGAACAGTTTGGGTAGTTTGGACATTTCAAGAGTTTTGAGACTTCCAGTCCATGAGTATAGATTTATTTGTATCTTTGGATTTCTTTTTTTTTTTTTTAGTCTGAGGCAACTATTTTCTCTTTTATTCTTTAACAGACATGTTCAGCATTATGGGCAACATTCTTAAAACCTTAAGCTTCACAGACTTTCAGACATTCAAATACTATGGTCTCCTTTTCTTTGATGTGAAGGATTATTCAGCTAGAAAAATAAAGCATGGTAGACAATACATTTTCACCAAATTCAAAGTAGTACAAAAATTAAGACTACAGAATTACACATTCTACCTAATGTGTCATTAGAAATAGAAGACAGTATTTTCTTCAGCAAATAAAACAGCATATTGGTATGCTGTTAATGCATAAACCTTTTAATGTATACTGTCATTCACAAGTTATTTACAACTTCCACTGTATGAAGAGAACTAGAATGTAGATTTTCTGCAAAACTGGAAAAAAGCAATACAACATTTGTGAAAGCCTGTGTTTCATATTATACAAAAGTAAGCAAGTTTTTCTCTTCAAATACCAGATATTGTACGCAGTGATATTTTGGACGCATTATAGTAATTCTTGAGGATGTTTTAATGCTGGAGGTAAGTTTACAGGCCTTGACTCTTCATCGAGGAGTACTAAGTCTTCTGTTTCACTGCCTCTGTATTTCCTTTTACATATTTTTACCACCATCTTTTTCTTGAGAAATAACTTCCAGGCTTCTCTTGATGCAACTGCTTTTGCGTTTTCTTTGCTTTTTCCACAGCCAGTGCCCAAATACACAGACGTACATCTCAGTTCACAAACAATACTTTCTTGAGAGCTCTTATTTTGAGGCAGATCTGCCAGCTCTGTTAGTGGGACAAGAGACACATCCAGTGTTGCTTTCAGAGCCTTGATAGCTGCGTTTAGGAGCTCTCCATGATTCATGCTGGGACTGAAGTCACCAACGGCCACCAACTTCCATGCCACCATTTTGTACAGTCTATTGACAGAAGGCTGCTTCGGTTTCACATCTTCATTGGTTAACTTGCAACAAGAGAATCTGACAGAACTCTCGCTCGATTGCGAAGTACTTTCAGAAGGCAGCTGTGACGTGCTGGTCTGAGAACTACTCTTAGAAGCCAGCTGGGACACACTTGCTATGGAAGTGCTTTTGGAAACCAGAGAGCCACTGGTCTGGGAGCTGTTCTTGGAAGCTAACAGTGATGCAGCTACCTGTGAAGTGCTTTTGGAAGTCAGCATCGTGTTTGCTGAGGTGGTGCTTTTGGGGGTTAGTAAAGATGTACCTGATGAGGAACTGTTTTTAGAAACAGATGACAAAACACTTGCCTCTGAACTAGTTCTGGGAGTTAACCTCTTGAAGCTGTCTCTGAACTAGGTTTAGAAGACAACGGTGGCAACTCTTCTTCTGAGCTTCCTGAGAAGCCCAACAAGGGCACCTCAATCTCTGAAATGCTTTGAGAGGCTGAGACTGAAGAGCCTTCCAAAGCACTCTTTTTCGGGGATCCACTTTGTTCTCTGGAATCAGTAGATTGGGTCACATGACTGTTCACACTGGATTTCAACAACGAAGAAACATAGGATGCTGAATCATGTTTATCTGGAGCTTCTGGTTCAGAAATTTTTCCAGACCCTACCATTGTTACCTGAGAGGGATTGCTGCTGCTGCTTTGGCTGGAAACAGATCGCTCTCCATCACTTGTGGAGCTATTCTGACTCAGGGTACCAGAGCTCCGTATCATTTCTTTTTAGGTTCCGCATATAAGTGATACCATATGATATTTCTTTCTGTGTCTGACTTACTTCAGTATGACAATCTCTAGGTCTATCCATGTTGCTGCAAATGGCATTAATTCATTCTTTTTAATGGCTGAGTAATATTCCATTGTATATATGTACCACATCTTCTTTATTTTAATTTTATTTTATTATTTATTTTTGGCCACCTTGGGTCTTTGTTGCTGCACGTGGGCTTTCTCTAGTTGCGGTGAGTGGGGACTACTCTTCATTGCAGTGCGTGGGCTTCTCATTGCGGTGGCTTCTCTTGTTGCGGAGCATGGGCTCTAGGTGCATGGGCTTCAGTAGTTGTGGCATGTGAGCTCAGTAGTTGTGGCTCACGGACTCTAGAGCGCAGCCTCAGTAGTTGTGGCACGTGGGCTTAGTTGCCCCGTGGCATGTGGGATCTTCCCGGACCAGGGCTCGAACCTGTGTCCCCTGCATTGGCAGGTGGATTCTTAACCATTGCGCCACCAGGGAAGCCCCGTACCACATCTTCTTTATCTATTATTCTGTTGATATTTAGGTTGCTTCCATGCCTTGGCTCTTGTAAACAGTGCTTCAGTGAACACTGGGGTGCATGTATCCTTTCGGACCATGTTTTTCTCTGGATATATACCCAGGAGTGGGATTGCAGTGTCATGTGATAGCTCTATTTTTGTTTTTTTTTTAAGGGACCTCCATAGTCTTCTCCATAGTGGCTCTACCAATTTACATTCCCACCAGCAGTTCAGGAGTGTCCCCTTCTCTCCACACCCTCTCCAGCATTTATTGTTTGTGGGGTTTTTTTTTGTTTTTTTTTTGTTCTTTGCGGTACGCAGGCCTCTCACTGTTGTGGCCTCTCCCGTTGCGGAGCACAGGCTCCGGACGCGCAGGCTCAGCGGCCATGGCTCACAGGCCTAGCCGCTCCGCGGCATGTGGGATCTTCCCGGAGCGGGGCACGAACCCGTATCCCTGCATCGGCAGGCGGACTCTCAACCACTGTGCCACAAGGGAAGCCCTGTTTGTGGATTTTTTGATGGTAGCCATTTTGGCCGGTGTGAGGTGATAGCTCATTGTAGTTTTGATTTGCATTTCTTTAATAATTAGTGATGTCGAACTACTTAGCAATTTTTTACTGAAGTATTTTTTTTTAGCATCTTTATTGGAGTATAATTGCTTTATAATGGTGTGTTAGTTTCTGCTTTATAACAAAGTGAATCAGCTATACATACACATATATCCCTATATGCAGTATTGTTGGTTTACAGTGTTTGGTTAGTTTTGGGTGTACAACAAAATGACTCAATTTTATATATATTCTTTTTCAGATCCTTTCCCCTTATAGGTTATTACAAAATACTGAGTATGGTTCCCTGTGCTATATAGTAGGTCCTTGTTGGTTATCTATCTTATACAAAATAGTGTGTATATGTTAATACCAAGTCCTAATTTATGCCCCTCCCTTCTGCTTTGGTCACCCCTAACTTTCTTTACTATGTCTGTGGGTCTATTTCTGTTTCATATGTAAGTTCAATTGTATCTTCTTTCCTTCGGTTTCACATATAAGTGATATATTTGTCTTTCTCTGTCTGGCTTACTTCACTTAGTGTGATAATCTCTAGTTCCATCCATTTTGCTGCAAATGGCATTATTTCATTTGTTTTTATGGCTGAGTAATATTCCATCGTGTATGTGTATATATATATATATATATATACATATATATATATATATATATATACACACACACACACATGCATACACCACATCTTTATCCATTCATCTGTTAGTGGACATTTAGGTTGCTTACATGTCTTGGGTATTGTAAATAGTGCTGCAGTGAACATTGGGGTGCATGTATCTTTTCGAATTATGGTTTTCTCCCGATATATGCTTAGGAGTGGGTTTGTAGGATCTGAATCTTCCTTTTTTTTTTTTTTTGCGGTACGCGGGCCTCTCACCATTGTGGCCTCTCCCGTTGCGGAGCACAGGCTCCGGACGCGCAGGCTTAGCGGCCATGGCCCACGGGCCCAGCCACTCTGTGGCATGTGGGATCCTCCCGGACCGGGGCACGAACCCGTGTCCCCTGCATCGGCAGGCGGACTCTTAACCACTGCGCCACCAGGGAAGCCCTGAATCTTTCTTATTTAACTCTTTTGTTCTGCCAAAGTTGGATTCAGTTTGTTCTCTTTCTGCTTCATTGAGATGTAAAAAATTCTTGAGTGGAGATCTTTTCTCTTTCTGTTGTAACCATTTAGCCATGTAGATTTCTCTTTTATTATAGCCTTCAAGTAAAATGGAGGTATTGAAGTGTCATATTGTTAACTGTGCTGCTGTTCCCCCCCTTTTTTTTTTTTAATTAATTAATTAATTTTTGGCTGTGTTGGGTTTTCGTTGCTGCATGTGGGATTTCTCTAGTTGCGTCAAGCAGGGGCTGCTCTTCGTTGCGGTGCGTGGGCTTCTCACTGCGGTGGCTTCTCTTGTTGCGGAGCATGGGCTCTAGGCGTGCGGGCTTCAGTTGTGGCACACGGGCTCAGTAGTTGTGGCTTGCAGGCTCTAGAGCACAGGCTCAGTAGTTGTGGCACACGGGCTTAGTTGCTCCGCGGCATGTGGGATCTTCCCGGAGCAGGGCTCAAACCTGTGTCCCCTGTATTGGCAGGTGGATTCTTAACCACTGCGCCATCAGGGAAGTCCCTGTTTTCCTCTTGATTTCTGTTAACGTTTGCTTCATTTGGGGGGAAGCTCTAACGTATATATTTATAACTGTTATATCTTCTTAGTGAATTGACTCGTTTAAGATTGTATAATATCCTTTGTGCCTTCTGTCAGTTTTTGCCTTTGTTTTGTGTGATATAATATACTCAGCCCTGCTCTCTTTAGTATGGAATATCTTTTTCCTTTCTTTCACCTTTAGCTTTTCCGTCTCATTTGATGTGTGAATGTTCACATTTCCAACTGTCTGACACACTCTCTCTGTGTCTCTTACACTTGGTCTTCCTTTTTTCCTCCTGTTACTTCCTCTAGTGGTCCCTGCTCAGGCACACTGAGCAGTGGTGAAAGGTTGGTGCCCTGGCCAGCCCCCTTTATTTCACTGTAATTACAGAGGATACGTATCAAGTGTTTACTTTTCATGACGTTTGGTGAAATGTTCTTGCTTAATAACAATATATTTTTTCCATACGCTTTTTTTGTCATGATTTTTAATTCTCCAAGAAGTTTTTAACTTTACCACTGTGATAATTTTCTTAATCTGTGAAAATAGTGTATAACACTAAACTTCTCTAATTTTGTGTCAATGTTTTTATTAGTGGAAAACAAAAAAAACCGATGATAAAAAAAATTGTCCTGAAATATGTAAAGAGATAAGTCTTCTCGTTCCAGTTGATTTCGTGTTGATCTGTGTGATGGGTGCCATGGATGTGCAAGCCATTCATTTAGATAAAAGACATGATTTCAAAAGTATATATCTTTTTGCAGTTGAAATTATATCTTCAATATATTCCGTGGCCTTGGTGGTGGGATGAATTGGGTGATTGGGATTGATATATATACACTAATATGTATAAAATGGATAACTAATAAAAAAAAGACCTATTTAAGTAATAGAAGACGTGAAGGGATGAAACAGATTTGAATCCTTGTTTTAATGATTTAAGGTACATATACATAAGCAAGTGTCTGCAATCCAAAGTAAAAGAAAGAAATGCCCTAACCAAGGTATAAATATATATATACATATATATGTTCCGTGGCCTTGAATTTTTTCTACACCATCATGTTAATGGTTTAAACAGTAGTAAGATTACTAACATTGTATGTGCATGTGCTTGTGTGCCCGCATCTATAATGACCTTTCATGCTATTCCATGTCATTCACCTTGAATGTCTTTAAAGCTTTTCTCAGGGATCCCTCTGTCAATGTACTTTTTTTTTTAAAACATCTTTATTGGAGTATAATTGCTTTACAGTGGTGTGTTAGTTTCTGC
This sequence comes from Aethalodelphis obliquidens, assembly GCF_003676395.1. Taxonomy (NCBI): domain Eukaryota; kingdom Metazoa; phylum Chordata; class Mammalia; order Artiodactyla; family Delphinidae; genus Aethalodelphis; species Aethalodelphis obliquidens. The sequence continues at coordinate 16,114,265 of NW_020837987.1, read as the reverse complement.
TGTATAACAAAGTGTCAGTGAACTTTTAATGCTCTCCTTAACTGATTTTTAAGCTTCAATTCCAGGGCTCAACCACCTGAGTTCAGGTGCTTGCTGTGTCATTGCTTAGCTTCTTGACTTGGTTCGAGTTTCTCTTTGTGTCTCTGACACAGTTTTCTGCTCTGTAAGATGGGAACATATCTTTCTCGAATGAGCTGTTATATTGCTAAGAAGTTCGTGCTTGTAAAGTACTTATTTTGAGTAATGTTTTGTCTATAGGAAGTATTCAAACACTTTTAGTCATTGCTGTTTCTATCATTATCATAATTGAAGATTTTGAGTTTTCTTTAAAGCCATTGTGGACTTTGTCATCTCTGAAGCCGCCACTCATAGTGTAACTTATTTAAATATTGAATATCACTCAATGTTTAGAACATAGATCTGACACTTCTGCATAGACAACCCGTTGTTTAGTATTATTTATATATGTTTTATGGATTCTCCACAAAGATGACAAATCCATATTTATTGGATGATATGATAATCTCTTATGAAAAAGCATAAGAATTTAAAATAAGGGACACAGTATTTGCTCCAAATACCTTAACACAGATCTTTCAGAACATATACTTGAACCAAATCGATCCTTACCCCTCTCTCATCTTCCCATTTTGTATGAAGATAACCCTTCTCATGATCCGTTGTTGAAATGTATTTTCATTTCAGGAATGGTTGACCTTCAAGGATGTGGTCATTGAATTCTCTCAGGAGGAGTGGGAATGCCTGGACCCTGGTCAGAGGGCCCTGTACAGGGACGTGATGTTGGAGACCTACAGGAACCTGATCTCTGTGGGTGAGGATAACTTCCCTCTAGAAGTTGGGATCTGCCCTTGGGTGTTTTGCATTTTTCCCTGTGTGCTTCTTGGGAGGCCCTGTTTTCTTCATGTGATCTGAAAGCCCTGTTGACACAGACATGATGTGGCATCACGAGTTTAAACTGACCCTTTCTTCAGATGATCTGCCCATTTCATGTTACATTAGGGGTTGTTCAAGAGCTTAATTATGTATAAAGCTCAATGGCAGACTTTTAAAAGATATCCAGTTTCTTGTCTTCTGCCCTGTGGCTTTGACTGACTATTTCTTGGAAGAGTGTTAGATATATGCATTACACTGTTCCCAATGCATTTAGAAGGAGGAGGTGGATGAATTTGTGAAATATTTTTCCTGACCCACCTGTAATGTCCTCACTCCTCAGCTGAACAAAGAGCTGTGGTTTTGGAAAAACCACACCAATTTACATTTCTTTGTTCTGATAAGCAGAAATTTCTTTTTCTGATCTGAACATTATCTCCATTTCTGGAGCAAGAGGAAGAGCCCAGGACTCTGGTGAGTGGTGTGAAAATAGCAAAAAAAACCAAATGGGTGAGAATGTATCGAAAGTGTGAACACGGGTGGGATCTCAGGGCAGAGAGGAAGCCACAACATGAATAGTGTTTGGGAAACGCTTCTCATGGTGGAGCGTTCTTTGGGAAAACCAAAGTTTCTTTATTAAACTCTCAGAGGGGACTTTTCTTCTACTCGAGTTATCACTCTATCCTTCCAAATGTAAAATGTATTCTTTCACCCTCCAGTGTTGCTGCAGCTCCTATAGAGACAAAGGCAAGGTCTTTATCAAGATCCACAACACTCATCATCTGGCTGCTGTGAACTGGTTGTTGCTTGACTTTGAGGAGCATGAGGCGGGCTGTGTTATTGGCTTGTCTAGCCCCCTCTTCTCTCCTTATGGACTTGATTCTATTGGATGCTCAGTTTTTAGTCCATATAGATCAAAGCTGATGCCTCTAGTGTCTAACCCCTGACCCTGTCCTGGTTTCATGTCTGTTGTATTTGGAAGATATAATCAGAAGATGGAAAATACCGGCTGCTATTTAATTTTTATTAATTTTAAAAAATTTTAAAATTATTTTTATTATTTAATTTTTTTTTTTTGGCTGCGTGTTGGGTCTTTGTCGCTGTGCGTGGGCTTTCTCTAGTTGTGGTGAGAGGGGGCTACTCTGTTGTGGTGTGTGGGCTTCTCACTGCGGTGGTGTCTAGAGCCCATGTTGCAGAGCATGGGCTCTAGGCATGCGGGCTTCAGTAGTTGTGGCGCATGGGCTTAGTTGCTCCGCGGCATGTGGGATCTTAGTTCCCGGACCAGGGCTCGAACTGGTGTCTCCTACATTGGCAGGTGGATTCTTAACCACTGTGCCACAAGGGAAGTCCCAAGATCACTCATCAAAGAAAAATATATTATTTTTGGTTGAGAACAAATTCTAACTGGAGAATATAGGGTGTCAGTTGTCAAGTCGGAAGTAGCACAGATCTTATTTTCTCTGCAACATACTTTGGCTCTGAATGTCACTACATCACTGGAAAATGGCAGGATAGCTTCCAGGCATTTGGCAATGGAGAGTCTCTCCTTGTCACAAACTATAGTTGGAATTTTGGGGTCTTTCTTTTTAAAAAAAAAAAAACCAACAAATTTATTTATTAAATAAATATTCTTGATGTTAAACTATTATTGAATATATGATTTACAAATACTTTGTATTAAACCATACATTGTTTTTTCACTCTGCTGAGTATGGTTTAGTGCACAATAGTTAATAGTTATGATGTAGTCCAATTTATCTGTTTTTAGTTTGTTGGCCTGAGCTTTTGCTGTTACATCTGATAAATCATTGGTGAATCCAATGTTAATCTTTTTTTGTAAATTTACTTATAGGAGTTTTATTCACTAGGGACTTAGGTTTAGATCTTTGAAGCATTTTGAGTTAATACAATAATGGTCCAACTAAATTCTTCTGCATGTGGATATCCAGTTTTCTCAACACCTTTTGTTCCATAGACTGCCCTTCCCCCATTATGTGGTCTTGACAACCTTGCGGAACATCATTTGACCTTATACACGAAAGTATTTTTCTCAGTCTCTTGTGTTCCACAGGTCTCTCTGTCTTTATGCCAGTACCATACTGCTTTGATTAGTGTAGCTTTGGAAAAAGTTTTGAAATAAAGAAATGTGAATTGTCTGAGTTTGTTTTCAAGCTTCTTTTTGCTATTCATTGTGTCCTGAAATTCCACAGGAATTGTAGGATTGATTCATCTGTTTCTTCAGCAAAGCGGTATTGGGATTTGGGATTACACTAGGGATTATTTTGAATATCCTGATAACTTTGGCTAGTATTGACATCTTGACAATATCAGCTTCAAATCCATGAACTTGGGATATCTTTGCATTTATTTGTGTCTTCTCTAATATGTTTCAGAAGTCTTCTCTAATATGTCTAATATGTCTTCTCTAATATGTTTCAGAAGTCTTTATCTTTATTCAGAAGTCTTCTCTAATATGTTTCAGATGTCTTTATTTTGTAACTACTGCAAATTGCAGTAGTTACAAATCCTTCCCTTCTTGTATAATGTTATGTTTAAGTACTCTTCTTTTTTGATTCTATTGTAAATTGAATTGCTTTGATTGTTCTTTTTTTTTTTTTTTTTTTTTCCCGGTACGCGGGCCTCTCACTGCTGTGGCCTCTCGCGTTGCGGAGCACAGGCTCTGGACGTGCAGGCTCAGTGGCCATGGCTCATGGGCCCAGCCGCTCCACGGCATGTGGGATCTTCCCGGACCGGGGCACGAACCCGTGTCCCCTGCATTGGCAGGTGGACTCTCAACCACTGCACCACCAGGGAAGCCCTGCCCTGTTCATTTTTAATGTTTAGAAACCCAGTTGGTTTTTGCATGTTGATGTTGTATCTAGTAATTTTTTTGAAGTCTTTCATTATTTCTATAAGTTTTTTTTTACTTATTAATGTTGCAGAATGCCTGTTATGGGTATGTCATTTTGTAGAAGATATTTAGAAAAATGTTTTGTTTTCATAAAAACTGTCCTATTGAATTCTTTTTCTCTATGGTATATATGTTTTATAATTCTAAACAGCGACATATTATTAGATAAGCTTGTTTTGGATTTTTTAGCATTACAGTATATTGTGTGTTCATTAACATTTACTTATGTACACCAGGTATGCAGAATATATCTGTAGTATAATGTATTTTTCTCAGAGACAGCAGTATGTTTACTGTAAATTGGTACATGCTTTCGAGTCATGGTGGAAAAATTGCGTTCTTTTGAGAGCTGACGTCCGTTTTTCCTGTGTGAGTGTTTTTGTCATAGCGGGTTTGCAAGTAGTCTCCTCTAAAATCAATTTGAATTGTATTTTATAACTCTTTTTTTAGTAAACAATGCTATTGCTTTAGTGTTTCTAATAATTTTAAGATCATAATTGGGCAATTTCAAATTTTTAAAAAAATTAAAAAAAAATACATAGTTGGGAAGTTTTACAACTGTGTTTGGTATAAGTATTACCTTTGGTGTAATATCATATATTCAACATGAAACAGTTAATTTTGAATTTATCCCTATGGCTCTTTATGTCTTGTAGATATCTGTCCAATACATGTGGTCAAGCAATTACAACCCAAAGGGAACAGTGATCCAGGAGAAGTATTTCAAAGAGTGATCTTGGGAAGATCTAAAAGTCGTGAAATCAAACATTTTTACCTCACGGAAATCCAGAAAAATATGTATGACTTTGAGTGTCATTGGAGAGATGATGAAAGAAATTACAAAGGAATACCTATAACCCATAATGGAAATCTCACTGATAGAAGAGATACACATGGTAGAAGGGATGCAGGAATCAAGCCCATTGGAAATAGGCTTGGATTAAACTTTCAGGGTAAACTGCAGGTATTTCAAACTGACAGGTTAATTTCTGAATGTAATGAAGTTGAGAGGTCCATCAACAATAGTTTCTCATTTTCACCACTTCAAAGAATTCCTCCTCGTGTCCAAACTAACATTTCTAATGTATATGGGAATGATGTTATGCATCCTTTAGTACTGACACAAGATCAGAAAACACACAGGGAAAGAGATTTTAAATGTACTGAGTGTGGGAAAACCTTTAGTCATGGCTCAATTGTCAGGAATAATCAGATAATCTATTCAGAAGAGATATTACATAAATGTGATGTATGTGTCAAGGGCTTTAGTACAAAGTCACACCTTGCAGTTCATGAGAGCATTCATACGGGAAAGAAACCTTACAGGTGTAGTGAGTGCGGCAAGGTATTCAGTCAAAAAACAGCCCTTGCAAATCATCAGAGAATTCATACTGGGGAGAAACCTTTCAAATGTAACGAGTGTGACAAAACCTTTAATCGCTACTCAAACCTCAGTAGACATAAGATAATTCATACAGGAAAGAAATTATATAAATGTGAAGTATGTGGCAGGGTCTTTAGTCGAAAATCAAACCTTGCAGATCATCGGAGAGTTCATACTGGAGAGAAACCTTATAAATGTAATGAGTGTGGCAAGCTGTTTAGTTACAGTTCACACCTTTCAACTCATCAGAGGATTCATACCGGAGAGAAACCTTACAAATGTAATGAGTGCAGCAAGGTCTTTAGTGAAAAGGCAACTCTTGCAAAACATCAGAGGATTCATACTGGAGAGAAACCTTACACATGTAACGAGTGTAGAAAGGCCTTTAGTCAAAAAGCACATCTTCAACTTCATTGGAGAGTTCATACCGGAGAGAAGCCTTTCAGATGTGATGAGTGTGGCAAGGTCTTCAGTCGAAATTCACACCTTACAAGTCATCAGAGAGTACATATGGTAGAGAGACCTTTCAAATGTTTTGAGTGTGGAAGAGCGTTCACTGAGGTCTCAACCCTCACTAAACATCAGAAAATCCATACCTGAGAGAAATTGTGTAAGTGTATTATATGTGGGAAGGTCTTTAAATCTCAAAGTAGAAAAGAAACTATACAAATATCATGAGTGTGGCAAAGCTTTTATGTGTGTAAGCCTCACTTATGATCAGATAATTCATACTGGAGTGTTACATTACAAATGCAATGAGTGTCTCAAAGTGTTTAGTCAAAGTGCTTACCTTATGATCCATGACAGAATTCATATTGGAAGGAACTGTGAGAAATGCAATAAATGTGGTAAGTTCTTAAGTGTGCTTTCAGGCCTAACTTGCCATCAGCTGATGTATACAGATGAGAGCCCTTAAAAATATAATGAATCTTCACATCTTAGGCTTCCTAAGAGTATTCATACTGGATAGAGCCCAGATACATGTATTTAATGTGGTCAGGCCGTTGATAATGCATTCTGGAAAGAATCCTCACCAGTGCCATGAATGTGAGAAATCTGTTCTCATGCCTCACATCACACCAATAATCAGGTAGTCTGCACTGGACAGCATGTTACAAATGTACTGAATTTTGCAAAGCTTTTAGGTTGTGCCTTAAACTCAGGGGTCATCAAATACTTCATTCTTTAAAATGCAATGAATATGTCAAAATTTAATATATTGCTTACTCGTACTTAAATACCAGAATATTTATCGTGGAGAGAAACAGCACAAATGTAATGTGTGTGGCAAGGATTTTACCCAAACATCACAGTATGTTCTACTGGAGCGATAACTCCCAAATGGCAATGAGTGTGGCAAAACCTTTACGTTGAGTTCACGTATTAGGGAGCAGCAGAGAGTCCATGTTGAAGAGGAGCCATGGAAATGTGAATCGAGGCTTTATCCAGGCCTCCCCATGCACTGGACTTCAGAATACACATCTTTAAGAGAAACCACACAAAGCAATATGCGTGCGAAGGCTTGTAACTGAAGAACAAAACTGTGGAACACAGGATTTATGTTGGAGAACAAGATTTCAGATGTTATGAATGTTGTAAATATGGATACATCCAGTAAGTTTGGTGTCATGAGAGAATTCATACAGGTTATAAAGTGTATACGTGGAAACTCTTCATGAATCAGTGCATTCTCAGCGTTTAACAAAAAAACTCATGTTTGGGGGAATTCTTACAAATGTAATGAATTTGTTGAGTTTTCTCAGCACTTTTTTCTACAGACCACACATCAGAGAATGCATACTTGGAATAAACAAGTCTTTAGTTCTCTGAGGTTAACCTGAGATATTATATACTGCAGAATCATTTCAAGTCACAATGTGTTAAAATATGGTGTGTGGGCTTCCCTGGTAGCGCAGTGGTTGAGAGTCTGCCTGCTGATGCCGGGTTCGTGTCCCTGTCCGGGAAGATCCCACATGCCGCGGAGCGGCTGGGCCCGTGAGCCATGGCCACTGAGCCTGCGCGTCCGGAGCCTGTGCTCCGCAACGGAACAGGCCACAACAGTGAGAGGTCCGTGTACAGCAAAAAAAAAAAAAAAAAAAAGAAATCAAGGCCCAGTTATATAAGTTTTGTAAGACAGAGTGGTACAACACATGACGTATTATTGACAGTTTACATAATCCAGATCTAAGCATCATTGCAGTGGGTCGTGTGACCCTTACAAGATCAAGAAGGAATGTTATCTTTTAAGGAGTTTTCCTGTTGATGCTAGGAGAATGTTGCTCTTTATGGTTGAGTATGTATTCTGCTGATGGAGGTTTGCTTTGATGCATAATGCAAATACACAGTTCACAGTGGGAGGAGAGAGGAGGCCAAAGGGCCGAGAGGAATTCATGTTTAAATACTCCTGTCTTGTCATAATAGTTGAATTTTATTTCACAGGAGTCTGACCTGAACCAGGACTTTACTCCCTCACCTTTTACTATAAAGAGCCTGATTTCTAACTCAGGACATGTGATTCTTTGCATTGCTAGTCCCCCGTTTTGTCGGTCTGCTGGCTTTCAGAATAACATCACTATTCCTTGCCCACAAAAGTAGTCTCTCTATTTTTTGGCCTGTTGTGTAGCGAGCCGTAAGAGCTTGGCCTTGGTGAGAAGATAATCTTATCTCTTCATTACAGCCTTTGTTGATGGTCTCTGGGAAGAATCAATAACATGAGGGGCCAACTTCATTAGGTGTGGTTCATGCACATCCATGTTCCCTGGAAAAACAAGGACCCTGAATTATCAGATTCAATACCATGTGGATTAGCAACAGGGAGGGGCAGAGAATAGTGTAAAACTGACTTGACTCATCATGGTTATGTTCAGGGTGCCCTTCCATAGATAAGCCAGTGTGGGTAGAGTGCAGAATGCTCTACCAGCTGACCATGAACAAAGCAGGAAGGACGTGCAGGGACTGGGCTTTTTGTGGGAGGATAGTGACAGGTTATTAGGGACTGATTATGTGGTAGGAACAATGCACAAGAAAACTTAATCACTTTATCCATTGCATGAGCGTATGTGTTGTCTACATTTCTGACCAAGAAAGAAATTGTCCTAATTTTTGGATATTGAAGAGAGCAGTTATCTTCAGAGTAAAATTTAATCAGAAGCACCAGGAGTATGTGTATGTTTATGATTCACATTTTAATTGCTGCCATTACATTTTGCTACTGTTTTATTGAGAATGTACCGTAGGTCTCCTGTTTTAAGTAATAAAATTTAATCATCTTTTAAATCCTGGATGCATTATGTTCCTTTTACCAATACAGTTTTATCCTGCCTCAGTACCTTATAACAGAAGCTAGGAGTGCACCATTAGGTTCTCAGTGTTGAAAGAATCTATAACGATTTCTTCCCAATATGGGATTAAATAACATACAAGTTGGAGGTTATAAACTCATAAATTGTACTTGAGTTATTCTCTCCACTCTGTTGCAGGATATTCAGATGGCTGTAGTGCAAATAGCATAGCAGTGAATTTCATACTCTGACTTCCATTGATGTACAAAAATTGAATCAAATTTAAAGATCTAATTGGCTTTATTGAATGATTCATGCATTGGGCAGCATCCCACCTAGTAAATAGGTGCTCCAAGGAGCTGTACAAAGTGGAAGAACCCATGATGTTGAGCATCTTTTCATATGCTTTTTGAATGTGTAGTTTTTATGTGGATATGGGACTCTTTGCACTTCCTGGACTTGCGTGATTTCCACGCTCTGTCTTCCAGCTCACTGATCCATTCTTCTGCCTCATTTAGCCTATTATTGATTTCCTCTATTGTATTTTTCATTTCAGTATTTCTTCAATTCTCTTTTGGGGTTACTTATGTTTTCTACATCTTTGTTAAAAAGCCTCATTTCGGGCTTCCCTGGTGGCCTAGTGGTTGAGAATCTGCCTGCCGATGCAGGGGACACGGTTTTGTGCCCCGGTCCGGGAGGATCCCACATGCCGCGCAGCGGCTGGGCCCGTGAGCCATGGCCGCTGAGCCTGTGCGTCCGGAGCCTCTGCTCCGCAACGCGAGAGGCCACAACAGTGAGAGGCCCGCGTACCGCAAAAAAACCAAAAAACAAAAAATCCCCCCAAAAAACAAAAGCCTCATTTTTCATTCTGTGCATCCATTCTCCTCCTGAATTGTTTGATCGTTTTTCCGATCATTACTCTGAGCTCTTCCTCGGGTAGATTGCGTATCTCCACGTCAGTTCTTCTTCTGGGTTTTTGTCTTCTTTCTTCGTCTGAAACATTCCTCTGTTGCCTCATTTTGCCTAATTTGCTATTTGTATTTTTATGTATGTGGTAGGTTTGTTACCTTTCTTGACCTTGGAGAAGTGGTCTTGGTAGAAGATGTCCTGTGCATCTCAGCAGTGTACTCCCCCTCATGTCACCCAAGGGCCAGAAGCCAGGTGGTCCCAGGGTAGTGTCTGGACTGTATCTGTGGACTGTGTCTGCAGGTTGTATGACTGTAGTTTTCTTGCTTCTGGTGTCTGGTGAGGCTGGTCTAGAGGCTTCTGCCTGTCCACTGTTGGTTGGACCTGGATCTTGGCCCTTCGGTGGGCAGATTTGTGTCTAGGGGCATGTAGAGAGGTGGCTGCCTTAGGAAGCCTTTAGGCAGCCTGTCTGCTGATGGGTGGGGCTGTGTCAACTGAGACGATCGGTAGTGTTTTGTGTTTTTTTTTTTTGGTTCATTCTCCTTTTGTATTTTCCATTGAAAGATTTTTATATGTGGAACCTTCCTTACATTTCAATAATATATTCCCTTTAGTCATGGTATGTAAACTTTTAATGTGACTTTGATTTTAGTTTACTATTTTTTTGTTTTTGTTTTTATTTTATTTTTAGCTGTGCAACGAGGAATGTGGTATCTTAGTTCCATGACCAGGGATGGTACCCGCGTCCCCTGCAGTGGAAGCGCAGGGCCCTACCCACTGGGTGGCCAGGGAATTCCCTGAGTTTACTATTGTTTTATTGATGATTTTTTGCGTCATTATTTGTTAGGGATTTTGCTGTGTGGTTTTCTTGTAGTGTCACCATCTGACTTTGTATTAGAATAATTCTGGACTCACAGAGTTTGGAATTGTTCCCTTTTCTTCAATATATTGGGGAAGAGTTTAAGGAAGGGAGGTCTTAATTGTTTTTAAATGTTGGGTAGTGTTCTGCAGTGAAGCTCTCCGACTTTTCTTTGTTGTATGATTTTTGAATAGTGATTCAGTCTCCTTACAATGAGTAGGTTTGTTCGGATTTAAATTTTTTTCATGGTTCTGTCTTGGTAGATTTTGTTTCTCTAGGAATTTATCTATTTTAGGTTAGCTAATATTTTTAAAAAATTATTTATTTTTGGCTGCGTTGGGTCTTTGTTGCTGCAGGCGGTTTTTCTCTAGTTGCGGCGAGTGGGGACTCCCCTTTGTTTTGGTGTGCGGGCTTCTCACTGCGGTGGCTTCTCTTGTTGCGGAGCATGGGCTCTAGGTGCACGGGCTTCAGTAGTTGTGGCATACAGGCTCCGTAGTTGTGACTCGTGGGCTCCAGAGCGCAGGCTCAGTAGTGGTGGCACGCGGACTTAGTTACTCCTTGGCATGTGGGATCTTCTGGGACCAGTGATCAAACCTGTGTCCCCTGCATTGGCAGGTGGATTCTTAACCACTGCACCACCAGGGAAGTCCCTAGGTTAGCCAATATTTAGACATAGAATTGTCTAAGTATTTTCTTCTAAATTAAAAAAAAATTTTTTTTGTAGGGTCAGTTGTAATCTTTTATAATGTCCCCTCTTTCATTTCTGATTCGGTAATTTGAGTCTTCTCGCTCTCTTTTTTAAATCTATATAAGGATTTGTCCATTTTGTTCTATTTTTTCAAAGAACTGTTGTGTTGTTTTTTTCTGTAGTTTTATTCTCTTTCATTTGTCTGATCCTTTTTCCTACCTTCTGCTAGTTTAGGCATATTTTGTTCTTCTAAGATCTTTTTACTTTGTTCTTTTTCAAAAAAAGGAATTTTTTATTCACAATGTAAATTCACAAGGGAATTCATTACAAGTGTGGAATAGGATAAGTATTTTAAAGAACAATGCAGTTCTCATCAACAGAAAAGAATTTTTCCCCCCTATTTCGCTTTCTCTTTAGTTTGCAACCATAATTTCATATAGATAAAATAAACTTACTGTCATAATCGTTTCACAGTATGTATAAGTTCATTATGCTCTACACCTTAAAGTGATGTATGTCATTGTGTAAAGAGTTGTTTATACAACTCATGTTACTGTGTAAATAGTTGGTTTTAAAAAGGTAAATAATTAAAACACGTTGGACAAAACAAAGAATAATGCAGTTTATAACAATTTAAAAATATGTATTGCTGCTTTTAAGGCAATGGTTAGTGACCTAAATGATCACATGCCTTAGTCCTCCAGTCTCAGACTCCAGGTCCTGTCCCTGAGTTTCTGAAACTGAGTAGTATGTTGAATTTGACCTTCTGCATTAATAGGGAATAGAAACGGAAAAGCTATTTTATAGGGTGTCAGTAGGGAATAGATCATTCTACCCAGAGAGAGTTTTGTATTTGTAATAGAGACTAGTCCCCATTATTTCTTTTTAAAAAAATTTATTTATTTTGGGCTGCGTCGGGTCTTAGTTGCGGCATACGGGATCTTCGTTGCCACATACAGGTTTCTCTCTAGTTGTGGCCCGCGGGTTCCGTGGCGGGTGGGTTCTGTAGCTTGTGGTTCTCGGGCCCCAGTTGAGTCGCGCGAGCTGGTAGTTGTGGAGTGCGGGCTTAGTTGCCCCACAGGATGTGGGATCTTAGTTCCCTGACCAGGAACCGAACCTGGGTCCCCTGCATTGCAAGGCGGATTCTTTGTCACTGTACCACCAGGGAAGTCACGGCATTCTTATTTCTTAAAGTTACTTAAATTAATTCCCATTTAGGAAATGTTCCTGGATCCAACCGATGATCCATGTCAACCCCTCCCTCTGCTCCAGGAGACTCAGGTTTCCAGATCACTGAATTGCTTCCGCCTCACTAGCAGGATGTCAGAACAACCTGAGGGCAAAAATAGCTTTTTATTTAAACTCTTTTAGTCTTAAGAGGAAACATCTTGGCTTCAGACGTAATTGGCCCACACAGCCGTAACCTTTTACCCGCAAACTCTTGCAGAGAGTAACTTAAACCGGCCAAGGTACTGGAAGCACCAACCCCTCTCTGCTCCCAGTTCCTCCCTTCGGCGCTCAGTGAGCACACCTGGGTGCTCTATTCGCCCCGCCCCTCACTGGTAGGGCCCTGCCCAGCCCCCGCCCCGGAAGCCTCGCCTCTAACTCCAGAAACCCATTCCTAAGGAGCGAAGGTCACGGAGCGGAGCGTAAGTGTCTTCTTTCTAGCCCAAGTCTGTACTGCGCGGTACCGCTCTACCCCGTCCTTGGGGTGTGGGAGTTTCTAGGGACTTTAAATCCCAGCATCCGGCCCTACGCCCCAGTAAATCCAGACGTCGCCCTTACGGGTCGGGTATTTTTTCCCTGGGTTTGAAGTCTCGCAGAGGCCAGTCTTCTGACTCTTCTGCCTCTGGTCCACGTAGACACCGCTGTTCGCAACATTTTCCTGCTTATAACGTGTTACTTTCCCGGCCTCCTGTGTGAAGTCCTCTTCCGCGAGGTGGATGCGCGACACTCAGCCTCGCCCTCTCGGCCCCTGGAGGGCAGCGCCGGTCGCCCTGCTCCCGGACAGCCCGCGTCCCCTCCCCGGTCCTGGGATTCTGGAGAGCCCGCCCCTCTCCGGAGACCCCCTCCGTCCCAGCCCCTCTGTCCTCGCGTCCTCCTCAGGCCGGTCCTTCTGCTTCGCAGGCCTCTCCTTCGTAGTCATCCCTTCCCCGCACCCCGCGTAGGGGGAGGTGACCTGGGCCAGACGCGGGAACACCCAGTGTAGTTACTTCCCCAATTCCACCCCGTTAGAAAATATTCCCTTCTGGTAGATGGGCATTTTATACGTGAGTGAATGGAATCAGGAAAAGCAGAGACAGAGAGGCTGAGATCGAAGTAGAAAAACTGAGGAGAAAAGAATGAGGGAGAACCAGTGGGAACATAGGGTGGCTGAAGGACGTGCAAAGAGATAGTTAAATGAAAGTGATTAAGTCTTGAAAGTAGCAGGTGAATATAATGGAGAAAGAACTTAAGCCGGATCTGCAGAGATTGCAGGGCAACATAAGGAAGGGGACCTGGACCGGTCTTAGAAGGGGATAACAATGGAGTCACTTCACACAGAGTAGGGGGAGATGATAAAAGAGTTGGAACCTTGGCCTCCAGAGCATCATGGTGCTGGGAGAAAAACCGGACAAAGGGTGACAAGAAGAGCAGAGGAAGAGAGAGAGCAGGAAGGAAGCACAGCCACCTGGGGTGCCCGAGAGTGGGGAGGAAGGTAGAGTAACAGACGGAAGGAGTGTAACTGGGGGCATGGTGTAACCGCAGAGATGGGGGAAGAAAGAAGTATATAGAGATTTAGGACAAGTCGTACAGGTTGAGAAGGACCATCAAGAGGGGGAACAGTTTGCAGAGCGGGGCAGGACAGGTGTGAGGGAAGAAATGGAGAGGAAGGACAGGAACAGGAAAGAAGAGGAAAAGAAAAAGAAACAAAGGCAGAAACGAAATAGGGAGACAGATAAACAGACTAAAATGGGAACACCTAATAGTGCAGATGGAGGGGGAAAGTGGATCCAGATGGGTGGTGAGTTGTTTGGATGTGGATGATTATGTTGTGATAATATTGATTTGAGTCTTTAGAATCTATTGTATTTAACATTTGTTTAAATTATACAGGTGAGGATGAGAATTGCACAACTCCTGCCTATAAGGCCTGTGCAGTTTGTAATTATTTGTATCAGAAGAAAACTTCCATTTGCAAACCCTGTTGAGCAGAGAGGCAGTGACTTGATTCACTTAGATGTGGGTCACCCCCTTCCCTTTTCCTGGTGTGGAGTAGAGATCAGGGGAGAAAGGTGGAGCAAGAAAAGACTGACTGTGTCACTACATGGTGCCTTTTAAAGGAACATTGAAAGTGTGTTTTGTAATGGATTTACTTCTTTTCTTTTTCTTTACATTTAATTCTTTTGTAGCTTGAAATAAATCTTAGTTCATTCAATTTCTTTGTTCCTCTGAATAATTTTTAACTTCTGAAAGAAGCTTTGCTGGCCTCCAATATTCTATACATGTCATTCATTGCATCTTTAAGGAGGAGCTATGTAATTTCCGCATTTAGGGGATTTTCCTGTTTTCCTTATGCTTTCTGTTTGTAGTTTTATTTCATTGTGGTTAGAGAAGATACTTTTTTTTTTTTTTTGGTCTTGTCGGGTCATACTTCCGTGACCAGGGATCGAACCTGTGCCCTTGGCAGTGATCGTGTGGAGTCCTAACCACTGGACCTACCACCAGGGAATTACCATAGCCTCAGTTTTGTTTTTTCAAAACGTTGATACCGGTCTTCTGGATTAAAAATAATAAATTATTGCTTTTAAAAATTTGTTTCAAATTTATCCCTGGCCTGAGTGACTTAGTGACTCTGAGTCCCCCCATTCCTGAGGGCTGAGATCTGGGCTGAGGGTGAGGTCTCTGCTCTGTGTGGGGATGGATCAGGGCTGGTCTGTGACCTGAAGGGGATCGTCGGGTCCAGCTGAGGTGCTGGAGAGTGACTTGGTTTTTTGTTTGTTTTATTTTTGTTTGTTTTTGGCCTTGCCACATGGTTTTCGGGATCTCAGTTCCGTGACCAGGGATTGAACCTGGGCCACAGCAGTGAGAACCTAGACTCCTAACCACTAGGCCACAAGGGAAGTCCCAGGGAAGCGTGATCTGAAGGAAAGTGTGGGAAACTTCACCTATTGGTCTGTGTGTGGGAGTTTACTGTCCTGAGTCCCTCCTGGGATAGTGGGCAGCAGAGGACTGTCTGTTCCACATGCTGAGGTCTTCCCTGTGTGTGTGGTTGTGACTCAGAAAGGGGGTGTATTGATTCTAAGCATTAAACAGTATCTTTCAAACTTTCAAGATTGACTGCTAAAGAATCATGTTGCCTAAGGAGTATGCCCGGAAGAGGAGGAAGAGGAAAGAACTGGAGTTTGGAATGGCTCTTTCTCAGGTAAAGTCATATTCTCAGTTGATTATTTCATCTTATTTCTTGAAATGCCATTCTTTGGACTCACTAATCTTCTCTGACTCTGAAGTATCCTGCCTGACACCTGTACATCACAGTCACCCAGGGCCTTCCCTCAGGGCCTGTCATGTCCACTTGGATTCCATCTCCACACAATCCTGTGACCTGGATCTGGAACTTGTGAAGTTTCTCTGCTGGGCATAGTCCTGGGCAGGGCTTCACACCCATGGATGGGTCAATGCTGTTGGGCACCAGGGATTGTAAAGGGGCCCCATCTGAATGCACTGTCCTCTCTTTACAAAACAGAATGAAGAAGCTACACGTGGAAGGCAGATATTAATATGCAGAAATGCCTGGTAAGTTCTGGAAGAGACCAATAAGGAGAAATTTGTTCTGAGTTTTTATAATACATTCTCAGCTAAATGACTCTGTCACTGATTTCAACATCTTCATGATTGGGAATGGAATGGAAAGTTCAGAAATAGACATCAGTGATAAGAGGGTGTTTTATTCCATTATCCATTTTAAAGTATGAAATCATCCTAAATTGTTGAGATTTGGAAGTTCTTGGAATCAGTTTTGATACCTCCATTCTTCAGTTTTTTGTCTTTTCACTGTGTTGGTTGCGTCCTTTGACACATAGAAGGTTTTACCTTTGATGTAGGTAAGGTTTCAGCTTCATTCTTTTGCAGGGAGGTATCCAGTTTCCCAGCAGCATTTGTTACTGAGACTGTCTTATTTTCATTTTGTAGTCTTAGCACCTTTGTGAATACATGTTACGTATATGCAAAGGATTACTTCTGAGCATTCTCTTGTGTGCATTTGGTTTATGTATCTGTGTTTATACCAATACCACACCATCTTGATAGCTTTGTGATATGTTTTGAAATCTAAAAAAGGGAGGTCCCCATCTTTCTTCTTATTCAAGAGACTTTGGGCTATTTGTGGTTTTTTGAAATTCTCTAGGACTTTTAGCATGCTTTTTTCTGTTTCTTCAAAAATTGCCATGGGAATTTTGATAATCATTCCATTGAATCTGTAGCACACTTTGGGTAGCTGGGATACTTTAAGAGTATTAAGTCTTCTCGTCCATGAATATGGAATGACTATTTATTTGTATCTTTTAAAATTTCTTTTAGCACTGTTAAGTAGTTTTCAGTGTATACTTCTTTCACCTTCTTGGCGAATTTATTCCTAAATATTGATATTTCATTTGTTTTTAATGCTATAATAAATAAGATTGTTTTCTAATTTTCCTTTGAGACTGTTCATTGTGTATAGAAACGCAACTGAAAGTTTTTGCATGTTGGTTTTGTATACTGCAATTTTTCAAAACACGTATTTTGATATAGCAGTTTTCTTGTCAAAAGGTTACGGCTTCTTCATATCAAACCTTGTCTAGGTTTGATATGATAATTTTACTTCTTTTTCAATTTGGATTACTTTGATTTCTTTTTCTTGTCTAATTGCTCTGGCTAGGGGTTTCAGTACTTTGTTGAAGAGTAGTGCAGAAAGTATGCATCCTTGCCTTCCTTCTGATCTCAGAGGAAAAGCTTTCAGTCTTTCATGTTTGAGTATGACTTTAGCTGTGCTCTTTTCATAAATGGTGTTTGTTATGTTGAGATAATTACTGTTTCTAGTTTGTTGAGTGTTTGTCTTTTTTTTTTTTTAATATTTATGTTTATTTATTTATTTGGCTACACTGGGTCTTAGTGGCAGATCCCGATCTTCCATCTTCATTGTGGCATGGGAGATCTAGTTCCCTGACCAGGGATTGAACCTGGGCCCCCTGTATTGGGAGTGCGGAGTTGTAGCCACTGGACTTGGACCACCAGGGAAGTCCCAAGTGTTTATATCTTGAAAGTTTGTTGCATTTTGTCAAATGCTTTTTTCTGCAGTAACTGAGATGATCCTTTGTGACCTTTTTTTTTTTTTTTTTTGTGCGTTACACGGGCCTCTCACTGCTGTGGCCTCTCCCGCCACGGAGCACAGGCTCCGGATGCGCAGGCTTAGCGCCCACGGCTCGCGGGCCCAGCCGCTCCGCAGCATGTGGGATCCTCCCGGACTGGGGCCCGAACCCGCGTCCCCTGCATCGGCAGGCGGACGCTCAGCCACTGCGCCACCAGGGAAGCCCCCTTTGTGACATTCTTTCCTTTATTTTGTTAATGTGGTGTACCACATAATTGATTTTTGTATGTTGAGTCCTCCTTACCCCTTATAGTGATATAAATAAAATCCACTTGATGATGATGTCAGGTCTTTTTAATGTGGTGTTGAATTTGGTTTGCTGATGTTTTGTTAAAGATTTTGTAGCAATATTCATCGGGGATATTGATTTCTAGTTTTCCTTTCTTCTGTTTTTGTCTGGGTTTGGTATTAGAATCATGATGGCTCCATACGTTGAGTTTGTGAGTGTTCCCTCTTCAACTCTAACATTTTTAGCAAGATTAGTGGTAATTCTTTTGTAAATGTTTGGTAGAATTGGGTCCTGGGTTTTTTTTGTTTGTTTGAAGTTTTTGATTACTGCTTGAATGTCTTTAGTTATAATTGGGTTCAAATTTTTTTTATTTCTTAAGGATTAAGATTTAGTAGGTTATATGTTTCTAAGAATTTACCTGTATCTTCTCCATTCTATAATTTGTAGGCATTATTGTTCATAATACTCTTTTATAATCCTTTAAAAATTTTCTTTGACATTATTTGCAATCTCTCCACTTTAGTTTCTGTTTTCAGTTATATGAATCTTTTTTCTTAGTCCAGCTAAGTGTTTTTCCATTGAATTTTTCAAAACGCCAACACTACTTTGCTTTTATATTTTTCTGCTTTGTATTTTGTTAATCTCTGGTCTAATCTTTATGATTTACCTCTTTCCTTTTGCTAAATTTGGGTTCAGTTTGATTTTTTCCCCCTACTTCATAGAGGTATAAGAATAGATTTCTGGTTTGAGATCTTCTCTTTTTCTTATTTAAAGCATTTAAATTTCCTTTTTAGTACGGTCTAAACTGTGTGTTCAAAATTTTGGTATGTTGTATTTTCATTTTCAGCCCAATATTTAAAAATTCCCTTGTGATTTGTTCCTTGACCCATTGGTGCTTTAAGAATGAGTTGTTTAGGGAATTCCCAGGCAATGCGGTGGTTAGTGCTCCACACTTTCACTGCTTAGGGCCTGGGTTTGATCCCTGGTTGGGGAACTAAGATCTCACAAGTGGCGTGGTGTAGCCAAAAAGGAAAGAAAGAATGAATGAATGAATGAATAAAATATTTCAACTTAAAAAAAAAGAATGAGTTGTTTAATTTCCACAATTTGGGGAATTTTCTTTTTTCTTCTGCTGTTTATTTTTAGTTTTATTTTATT
Organism: Aethalodelphis obliquidens; assembly: GCF_003676395.1. Classification (NCBI taxonomy): domain Eukaryota; kingdom Metazoa; phylum Chordata; class Mammalia; order Artiodactyla; family Delphinidae; genus Aethalodelphis; species Aethalodelphis obliquidens. Next base: position 16,095,570 of record NW_020837987.1, on the reverse strand, counting down.
ATGATAGAGAACATACTTTTTATGATCTCAATCTCTTAACATTATTAAGATTTGCTTTTTGCCTTAATACATGGTCTGTTGTGGAGAATGTTCCATGTGTGCTTGAGAAGCATGTTTCTGCTGCTTGTTGGGTGGAGTGATCTGTACATGTCTGTTATGTCTACTTGGTCTACAGTGTTGTTCAAGTCCTCTGTTTCCTTGTTGATGTTCTCTTTGGTTCCATCCATAAGTAAACATGAGCCATTGAAGTCTCATACTGTTCTTGTGCTGTTTCTCTCTTCATTTCTGTTAATGTTTGCTTCCGTTTTCTTGGAGATCTAATGTTATATTTGTATATTGTTTTATCTTTTTGGTAAATTGTTTTATAATTATATAATGTTTTTTGTCTTTTTATTTTTTTCTGGTATTATGGAGTCACCCCTGCTCTCTTTAGGATGGAATATCTTTTCCATCCTTTCACTTTTCACCTTTCCGTGTCTTTAGATGTGTGAATGTTCACAGTTTTAAATCTCTGATATGCTCTCTCTGTGGCTCTCGCTCTCGATTTTCCTCCTGTTACTTCCTCTAGGGGTCCCTGCTCAGGAAACCTGTACAGTGGTGAAAGGCAGGAACCCTGGCCAGCCCGCTTCACTGCACTGTAACTTCAGAGGGAATGCATCAAGTATTTCCTTTTCATCATGACGTTTGTTTGAAATGTGTTTTTTAATAATAATTTTTTTCCACATTCTTTTTTTCATGATTTTTAATTCTCCAAGAAGTTTATAACTTCACTGTTGTGATAAAATTTTTCTTAATCTGTGAAAAAAATGTAGAATACTACTATTCTAATTTTGAATCGATTTTTAAAAAAATAAATAATTAATTTATGGCTGCGTTGGGTCTTTGTTGCTGTGTGTGGGCTTTCTCTAGTTGTGGCGAGCAGGGGCTACTCTTCGTTGTGGTGCATGGGCTTCTCATTGCAGTGGCTTCTCTTGTTGCGGAGCACGGGCTCTAGGTGCCTGGGCTTCAGTAGTTGTGGCATGCAGGCTCAGGAGCTGTGGCTCGCAGGCTCTAGAGCGCAGGCTCAATAGTTGTGGCTCACAGACTTAGTTGCTCCGCGGCATGTGGGATCTTCCCGGACCAGGGCTCGAACCTGTGTCCCCTCCATCTGGCAGGCAGATTCTCAACCATTGTCCCACCAGGGAAGTCCCAAATCAATGTTTTATTATTAGAAAAAACAAGGAAACTCTCGGCCTGTTGTTAATGCCCAAGTATGTAAATTTTAATGGCTGAAGTTGTATTTATATTTTTGAATATAGTTATTGAGATTGGAGTTAAAGTATTTTTTTTTATGATCATACCATTTTTCTTTTAGTAGCCTATTATGGAATCATGTTGATAAACTAAATTCAGTACAGTTGATACATTTTCATTGTCTGAAAGATGCTGAAATACCCATGAATAAAAGGGTGATTAAAAAATTGAAAATATGTCAGGGAACAACTATCATTTCAGTAATTTAGTGTGGACATGTGTGTGCATAAGTTCATGGATGTGCACGGCATCCCTGGTTTAGATAAACAACATGATTTTAAAACTATGTATTACATCTTTTGTAGTCGAAATTATATCTTCAGTATACTCAGTGGCCTTGAATTTTTTCTATGCTATCATGTTAATGGTTTAAATTGTAGTAAGATTACTAAAATTTTTAATATATGTGTGTGCGTGCCCACATTTATAATGGCCTTTCATGCTTTTCTGCATTCACCTTGGACTTTTTTCAGGTTTTCTCAGGTATCCCTCTGTGTGTCCTTTTAATGCTCTCTGTTACTTACCTGTTTGATTTTTAAGTTTCAGTCTCAGAGCCCAACCCTCTGAGGTTAGGTGCTTGCTGTGTCGTTGGTTAACTTCTTGACCTGAGTCAAGTTTCTCAGAGGGTCTCTGACACAGTTTTTTCTTCTGTAAGATGGGAACAGATCTTTCTCTAATGAGCTGTTACGTTGATGATATGTTCATACCCGTAAAGCACTTTATAGAGTAATGTTTAGATTAATATTACAGTAATTTAGAGTAATAAGAAGTGTTCCAGGGACTTTCCTGGTGGTCCAGTGCTTAAGAATCCGCCTTCCAATGCAGGGGATGCGGGTTCGATCCCAGGTCAGGGAACTAAGATCCCCCATGCCACAGGACAACTGAGCCCCTGCGCCACAACTAGAGAGAATCCCGTGCGCTGCCCTGAAGAGCCCACACGCTGCAATGAAAGATCCTGCATGCCACAACAAAGATCCCACTTGCCCCAACTAAGACCCGATGCAGACAAATAAATAAAATAAATTAATTAAAAAAGAAAAGTATTTCCAAACTTTTAATCATTGTTGTTATAATCATCATAATTGAAGATTTTGACTTTTCTCTAGAGCCATTGTGGGCTTTGTCTCTCTCAAGACGCCACTCAGACTGCAACTCATCAAGATATTGACTTTCAGTTACTGTGTAGAACATAATATCAAACACATCTGGATAGACAACCCATCTTTGAGTTTTATTTATAGATGTTTCATGGATTTTCCACAAAGATGAAACACCCTTAGTAATTGGAAGATATCATAATCTCTTATGAAAAAGCGTAAGAAGTTAAAATTAGAGGCACATGATGTCTCCCAATACTTCTACATGGACCTGGTGGAACATACACTTCAACCAAGTCAATCCTTACCCCTTCTTCTCTTTTCCTTTTGTATGAAGATGTGAACTCTCCTCATGGCCCCTTGGTGAAAATATATTTTCATTTCAGGAACGGTTGACTTTTGAGGATGTGGCCATTGAATTCACTCAGGAGGAGTGGGAATGCTTGGACCCTGTTCAGAGGGCCTTGTACAGGGACGTGATGGTGGAGACCTACAGGAACCTGATCTCCCTGGGTGAGGATAACTTCCCTCCACAGCTGGGCTTTGCCTTTGCATCTTCCCCCTGTGCCTCTTGGGAGGCCCTGTTTCCTTTGATCTGAAAAGCCTGTGGACTCAGACATGAAGTACCATCATGCGTTTAAACTGACCCTTTCTTTGGGTAATCTGTCCATTTCATGTTACATCAGGAGTTGTTCCAGAGCTTAATTATGTATAAAGCTCAATGGCAAACTTTAAACGAATACCCAATTTCCCATTTTCTACCTTTTGGCTTTTGACTTAGTGTTTCTAGGAAGAGAGCTCAATATTTGCATATTATATACTGTTCCTGATGCGTTTAGAAGGAGGCAGTGGATGAATTTGTGAAATATTTTTCCTGACCCACCTGTAATGTCCTCACTCCTTAGTTGAAGAAAGAGCTGTGATTTTCGGAAAACCGTAGCACTTTACATTTTTTGTTCCGATAATCAGGCAGTTCTGTTTTTGATCTGAATATTATCTCCCTTTTGGAGCAAGAGAAAGAGCCCTGGACTGTGATGTGTGATGTGAAAAGACCCAAAAACCAAATGGGTGGGAATGTGTGAGAAGTGTGAACACAGATGGGCTCTCATAAGGGCAGAGAGGAAGCCACAACATTAATAGAGTTTGGGAAACTTTTCTCACGGTGGAGAGTTTTTTTTTGGGGAAACAGAAGTTCATTTATTGAAAAGTCTCAGAGGGTGTTTTTCATCTCCTGGAGTTATCACCCTGTCCTTCATCATGGAAAATGCTTTCTTTTACCCTGCAGTGGTGCTGCAGCTCCACAAGAGACAAAAGCAAGGTCTGTATCATGACCCACAACACTCCTCATCTGGCTTTTGTGAACTGGGTTTTGCTTGACTTTGAGGAGCATGAGGTGGGCTGTTTTAGAGGGGTCTCTTGCCCCTTCATGTCTCCTTCTGGTCTTGATTCCCCTGGATGCTCAGTTCTTAGTCCCTGTAGATCAGAGCTGATGCCTCTGGAGTCCCACCCCTGAGCCCATCCCGGTTTGATCAGAGTTGCTGTACTTGGAAGAAGTAATCAGAAGATGTGGAAACACTGGCTGCTCTGTATTCCACGTGGCCCCTCAGCACCTGCTGTAGCTGTCTCAGGTCCTCTCTGCTGGTTTAGATCCCTCAGCCGTTTCTTCTGTTCAGGGGTGTGTGGAACAGCTAGGTGGATTGGATCTTCTGTGCTTGTACTTAGGAAAACTGTAAGCACCGTGGATGGAGAGATCCTCTTTTTGATCCTAAATACTACCAGGAGACCAATGGTGAATCTGTCAGGCTCTTAGCTTGGCATCTGTGGGTTGAGCACATGGTCCCGTCTCAAGATCCTTGAATGTCTGACCCTCACATGTTGCATTGTTTTTTGCTCCTGTACTGCTCTGCTTAGTCTTGGAATGTCGACTCTTCCTGATTTTACATTCTGCTTAGTTTGTATGATTTTATCTCTTAAATTCCTTTGCAGTATAGTCCTAAGGTCTGAAATTTTATCTGGTTTCTTTGCTCTGATAATGTACGCATGTGTAAGAGGGAACTTGTGGTGGATTCTCTATGGAGTGTGTTTACTGGTTACCAGAAAACATTTAATGGAGACACTTCCCTCATGTTGTAACATTTTCCTCCTCCGTTCAGAGTCACCACTTGAAGCTACTCATTGGAGTGGTCAGCACGTTTTGGGACACGAGGTAGAAAGTATCACGAGAGCCTGTCTGATAAGTCTTTCCAGGTGTTTTTCTGGCTTTGGGGACTGTCACAAAAGCCTGTCTCAAGGGCGCTACGACAATGTTGTTCACATATACCAACGATCATACATTTTAGCCTCTGTAAATGGTGTAGAAATTTATCCCAGGATGCTAAATATGAACTGATCTGTCGTTGATGCCGCACTTTTCGTTGCCTGTGTGCCATTGTTCATTTACCTCAGCAGCTCATATTGAAGAATCTGAATGAGGGAGCTTATGAAGTGGAATGATACTTTCAGTGATGAAGCATCATTTGTTTTTTTTAAGACAGTGGTACTTTCATTTTGTATATTCATATGCATTATACATGATTCTTATTTGTATTTATTATTAAGTTCATACATTTTGTGTTAATCTTCGTGTTTTTGTTTTTATGTTTGCAGTGTGTGGGTTGGTTGATTGGGGAAGGCTCCCCCGCCCCGCCATGGTAGAATTGATCAGTCCCTTTTAGAGTTCTTTATGTATTCTAGATGTTAATCTGTTATCAAATATATAATTTGCAAATATTTTCTCTTATACCATAGAGTCTTTTCACTTAGAGCATGCTTTAATTCACAGTATTTTATAATTTTGATATAGTCCAATTTATCTGTTTTTCTTTCGTGGGCTGTGTTTTTTAGTGTTATCTGATAAGTCCTTGGTGAATCCAATGTCAAGAAACATTCCTTGTATGATTACTTCTAGTACTTTCATACACTTGGGAGTTAGGTTTAGCTTTTTGAACCATCTTGAGTTAATTCTTTTCTGTCGTGTAAGACAGTGGTGCAACTAAATACTTTTGTTAGTGGGTTTCCAGTTTTCTCAACACCTTTTGTTCAGTAGACTGCCCTTCTCCCATTGAATGGTCCTGACACCCTTGTGGAGCATCAGTTTAGCATATACACAAGTTTTTTTTTCTGATGTCTCTGTTCTGTTTCAAGGATCCCTCTCTCTGTCTTGATGCCAGTACCACATTGTCTTGGTAAGTTTAGCTTTGGAAGAAGTTTTGAAATAAGTGTGAGACCTTCAACTTTGTTTTTTTTCAAGCTTATTTTTGTTATTCAGGGTTTCTGGAGATTCCATATGAAACATCGGATGGATTTTTCTGTTTCTTTGGGGAAAAGCTATTGGGATTTCACTAGGGGATAATTTGACGTGTTGACCAGTTTGTGTAGTATTGACTTTCAGTCTAGGGATTTGAGATACCTTTGCATTTATTTGTGTCTTTTATAAGCTTTTTCAGTGGTCTTTTTTTTTTTTTTAATATTTATTTAATTATTCGGCTGTGCCAGGTCTTAGTTGCACCACTAGGGATCTTTAGTTGCAGCATACAGGATCTTTTAGTTGCAGGAATCTTTAGCTGCGGCATGTGAACTCTTAGTTGCAGCATGTGGGGTCTAGTTCCCTGACTAGAGATCAACCCCGGGCCCCCTGCATTGGAAGTGCAGATCCTTAGCCACTGGACCACCAGGGAAGTCCTTCAGCAGTCTTTTTAATTTGCAGTGTACAAGTCTTTCCTGTCATGTATAACATTATGTCTAAGTATTTTATTTTATTATTTGATGTTATTGTAAATGGAATTGTTTTCTCAATTTCTGTTTTGATTGTTCATTTTTAAGGTTTAGAAACTGAATTGATTTTTCCATGTTGACTTGGTGTCTTGTAAGTTTATTGCAGTCTTTCATTATTTCTAGCAGTTTCTTTTTTTACAGAATCTTCAGGGTTTTCTTTTCTTTTTTTTTTTTTTTCGGTACGTGGGCCTCTCACTGTTGTGGCCTCTCCCATTGCGGAGCACAGGCTCCGGACGCGCAGGCTCAGCGGCCATGGCTCACGGGCCCAGCCGCTCTGCAGCATGTGGGATCTTCCTGGACCAGGGCATGAACCCGTGTCCCCTGCATTGGCAAGCGGACTCTCAACCACTGTACCACCAGGGATGCCCTTCAGGGTTTTGTACATGTTATATAATGTCAGATAATTTTGCTTCCTCTCATTATTGGGATCCCTATTATCTCTTTTTCTGTGTCTGTGTTCTTTCTAGGACTTCGGGTATTATGTTTTTTTAGAAATATTGAGAGCAGGTATCCTCGTCTTGTTTCTGATCTTAGAGGAAAAGCTTTCATTCTTTCACCATTAAGTATGATGAGAGCTCTGAGGAGCTACTCCATTGAAGCATGGCTTTCAGCATAGTCCTATACCTTTTCTGAACAGAGAACATATTCAGACATAATGAGGTTGAACCCAAGTTTGTGTGCTCAGTGAGGCCAAACAAACTGAAACTTTAGAGTTTGGAGCAGAGAAAGGTTTATTAATCAAAGAGGCACCAACCCGGAAGATGGTAGACCTAAACTTGCCTCAAATGCATCTTGCGGGTTGGCCAGGGTGTAAGATTTTTGGAGAGAAAAGGAGAGAAGGGAGGGGAGCGTCTGTGATCCCAGCTTCCCTGTAAGATCTCAGCTGCAGACTTTGGGCACCACGTTGTGGCATCTTCCTGATTATTCTGTAGGTTTCTGCAAAACAAATTCCTAATCACAGTCTTCTGATCCCTTAACTTCCTTCTGGGAGAAAGCAAAAGCAATAGTTGTGACATTTTATTATTTACTTAGAACCGATGTGACGGCTTCTCACTTGGTCCTCTGACTGTCATCAATTTTTTCAGTCCTCTTGGGGCTGCTGGTTGAAGCCACAGTTTGGGCTCATAGATCAGGGTATCAGTTTAAGCTATGAGTCATGGGAAAGATTCTGTTGGGCTTGCTTTTCCTTTCTTTCTGCATTCCCTCCTTCCCCTCATGAGTATCTGCTTGAATCTGCTCTTTGGAACTCAGGGAAGATCCAGGAGACCGAAGCCTTTTTCTACCAAGAGGAATCACGGCACTTGGAAAGGCTTTTGGTATCTAGGAGGTATCTAGGAGGGCCCTGCTGGGTTCCGTTTGTTTCAGTCCCCTGTTTTCTTTGATACTGCTCAGTCTTGAGGGGAACAGGTGTGGGAAGACAAGAAATGGAATAAAATTTTGGATAGAGAGATTAATCAAACTCAGCAGGGGAACACAGATTTAGGGAGACTCACTTTTACAATCAGGGCCTCCTACTCTACTGGACTGTTTATTCGGTTTCTTTGTATCTGCACATGTGTGTACAGAAGAAACTCATTCTTCTCCTTTAGATGGCCTTTTCCTGTTTTTTTTTTTTTCTTCTGATTTTTGCTAAGAACATTCTTGTGCAATCTCCTGGAATATTATGTGTTTTTCTGGAATGTAAGTATGACAGTGGAAATTATGGAATATACAGTTGGATACATTACACAGCAAATCATATAATAGATATAATCCTGCTTTCTCCCTACAGCATCTCACTCTCTCCCTTTTTAAATCTCTCTTCTTTCTGTCCTATACTCATAGTATAATTCTCATAGTTAAAAATCGACAGTATCATATCAATTGCTAAACCAATTCTTTTTTTTTAAGGTCAGTATCTTAGTTGCCCTCGTACAGTTATATTCACACAGGTACGCAGTCACCAGCTGTGCTCCCACGTATACATATACGCTGCCCGCCACTCAAATCCTTTCTCAGTCCTGACTTTTCCTCCCATGGTATCTTGATGTCCTGGAAACACTGTCATTTGCTCCAATATTTAAGTTGTTCTCCTTGCGGTCCCCAAATCCACAGCACTCCTTCACCCATCCATCCACATTCCACATCGCTCACACCGTAGAAATGATCCCTCATAATCTGTTGAACAACTTTCTCAGGACGTGACCCAAGGTGCTACCTGCCGCAGTGATGACTCAGAAACCATTACCCAGAGGGACGGCCGAATAAACTTAGTAGTTACACAGCTGACTTCTTCTTGCATCTCCCTTGACGTTTTCCTTCTAAACTTCTGGTATTAGTTGTATTATTTGGTAATCTGTCCTGCCTGTGGGTGGTCATGCTTAAGAATGAGCGTTCTCAGTCTATAGGTCCAGATTCAAGTTATGGTTCCGTCACCCCTTTCTGTGTCAGTTGGGTTAATGTACATAAACCTGTGCCTCTACTGCCCTGATTTTAAAAATCATGTTAATTTACCTCAAGCCTTTTAAAACAAATTTTTGCTGTTAGCTGGCTTAGACTATTGCATGTTTTTTCATAAATAGTGAAAAGTTACTTTTTTAGAAAAAGATACGTTAGTATTCTGTCATGTTTTTCATGATACACCTTTGTCTTCATTATATCCTGTCTGCTTTTCGTTTGCACTTTGTCCTCAGCAACGTGTCTGACCTCAGTTAATGAGTATACAAAGTGTTACTGTTCATCCCATATATTTTGGAACTACCTTTTTAATGGTACTGCATAGATAGGGAATTCTCTACTCATTGCCTGATAGAGAACTGAAGAATATTTTACATATTAATTTATACGTGTGATTTACAGATGATAGTTGTTCAGCACGTATTATGCAATACGACTAACATGTACTACTTGTTAATGTTATAAAACGCTTTTCCTTATGGGTACCTAGTTTTATAGCATGATTGAGAAAAATGCATTGTTTTCTTAACAGCTGTTTTGTTGGATTCTTCACTTCCTCTATGCTGTATCTGTTTTACAATTCTAAAGAGCCAGTTACTTAGATTATTCACCGGCAGAGCTAATTTTGTATTATTTACCATTACAATATATTGTCAGTTATTTAGCATTGATTTATGTATAGGAAGTAGGCAGAATATATCTGCAGTGTAAAAATGTTTCTCCTCGATTATGAGCCAGCAGCATGCCTACTGTTAATGAGTGTGGTCTTTGGGGTTATGGTGGAAACATACCCTTTCTCTGCGAGCTGACATATGTTTGTCAAATGTGAGTGTTTCTGTCTTAGGAGTTTGAAACTAGACTACCCTAAAAGTAATTTGAATTATATTTTATCTCTCTTTCTTTAGTTAAGCATTACATGCTTTGAGTTTATCAAACTTTTAAGATCATGTTTGGGAAGGTTCCTAACTGTGCTTGGTGTAAGTATTACTTGTGGTGTAATATCATGTATTCAACATGAAATATTTATTTGTAAATTGTAGTGACAGGATACCTATAGATGTGTATGTCTTGTAGATATTTTTCCTATACATGTGATCAAGCAGTTACAACCAAAAGTGAACACTGATCCAGGAGAAGTGTTCCAAACACTGATGTTGGGAAGACCTGAAAACGATGAAATCAAACATGTGCACATCAGAGAAATCCAGGAAGATATGTATGACTTTGAGTGTCGGTGCAGAGGTAATGAAAGAAATGACAAAGGAATGCCTATAACCCATGATGGAAATCTCACTGATGAAAGAGATTGACATGGTAAAAGGGATGTAGGAATCAAACGCATTGGAAATAGGCTTGGATTAAATGTTCAAAAGAAACTGCAGATATTTAAAACTGATGGGATATTTTATGAATGTAATGAAGTTGAAAGATCTAACAACAGTAGTTCCTCATTTTCACCACTTCAAAGAATTCCTCCTCATGTCAAAACCAACGTCCCTAATACATATGAGAATGATTTTATCCATCTTTCAATACAGACACAAGATCAGAAAGCACTCAGGGAAAGACCTCACAAATGTAATGTGTGGCGAAACCTTTCTTCAGGGATCTCACCTCATTAGACATCGGATCATCCACACAAGAGAGAAATTACATAAATGTGATGTATGTGGCAGAGTCTTGAGTCATGATGCAAAGCTTGCAACCCATCAGAGGATTCATACTGTGGAGCAGCCTTACAAATGTAATGAGTGTGGCAAAACCTTTAATGGCAGCTCATACCTCAGGAGACATCAGATCATTCATATAGGAAAAAGTGTGTATAAATGTGATGTATGGGGCAAACTCTTTAGCCAAAACTCACACCTTGCTGCTCATCGGAGGGTTCATACTGGAGAGGAACCGTATCAGTGTAATGACTGTGGCAAGGTTTTTAGTCGGTATGGAACCCTTGCAGGTCTTCAGAGAGTTCATACTGGAGAGAAACCTTATGAATGTAATGAATGTGGTAAGGCCTTTAGTCAAAAACCATATCTCCAAGTTCATTGCCGAATACATACTGGAGAGAAACCTTTCAAATGAGTGTGGCAAGTTCTTCAGTCTAAAATCACACCTTACAAGTCATCAAAATTCACATCTTACAGATCATCGGAGTACATTACGTAGAGAAAGCTTTCAGATGTAATGACTGTGGCAAGGCCTTTCGTGTAAAGGGAACCCTTTTAAGTCATCAGAGAATTCATAGTTGAGAGAAACCTTACAAATGTAATGAATGTGGTAAGCCCTTTCGACAAAAGTCACATCTTCGAATTCTTTGGAGAATTCATACTGGAGAGAAACCTTTCAAATGTAATGAGTGTGGCAAGGCCTTTAGTGTAAAGGGAAACCTTTTAAGTCATCGGAGAGTTCATACTGGAGAGAAACCTTACAAATGTAATGAATGAGGCAAGGCCTTTAGTCGAAAATCACATCTTTGAGTTCATTGGAGAATACATACTGGAGAGAAACCACTCAAAGCAATATGGTTTGCTAAGTCTCATTTTTGAAGATCAAAAATGTAGAACAGTGAGAATTTATGTTGAAGAGCCAACTTTCAAATGTAATGGATGTTGTAAATTTTTACATCAAGTATGCACACCTTTGGTGTTGAGAGCATTCATACAGGTCAAAATATATACACATGGAAGCTCTTTGAGATAGTGTGTCCGTATGGTTCACCCAAGAACCCATATTTGGGAGAATTCTTCAAAATTTAAGGCATCTGGTGAATATTTTGAGCAATTCTTACAACAGCCCATACACTAGAGAATGCATACTAGGAATAAATCTTTACCTCTTTGAGATATTACGTACAGCAGAACCATGACAAGTCACCGCTGTTAAAACTTACGACATGATGTGTATATTTGAGGAAGAAGGACATGTATGGAAATGGCCCATTGTCTTCAGTGTATAAAATATTCAATTATTTGATTTTTCTCAAAAAGAATACATTACTATTTGTGCTTTTCAATCTGAAGTTTGAAGTAATAGGGGAGAACAGGGACTTCCCTAGTGGGCCAGTGGTTAAGATTCCGTGCTTCCAATGCAGCAGGTGTGGGTTTGATCCCTGCTCGGGGAACTAAGATCTCAAATGCTGCAGGGTGCGGCCAAAAAAAAAGGATGAAGTAACAGAGAAGAAGAAATATGATTCCATATTGGACTTGTTTCTTTTACTTTAACCTTTGTATTCTACTGCTTTTGGTAGAAGTCAGTCACTAAAGGGATGTTGCCTATACACTTAAATTATATATAATGGGCCATCTCTGGATACACTGCCACCCTTGTAATGAGTGTTAATGTAAAATACCTTTGCTTAGCTCCCAGGAAGCTTCCTGACCAGACCCACCTGTGAATGGCTTCGGGAAGGAAGAAATTAACATACCCCTTCCAGAGTGTCACCAGAAAGTAAACCAGTGCATCTGAGAAAAAAATGGAAAATTTTATTTGAGCCAAAATAGAGGATTGTATCCTGGGAAGAGCATCTCAGAAAGCTCTGAGAACTGTTCTGCCTGTTAGAAATCAAAGCACAGTTACATAATTTTTGTGAGACAGACAGTTATACATCAAATGACATATATATATATATATATATATATATATATATATATATATATATATATTTTTTTTTTGCTGTACGCGGGCCTCTCACTGTTGTGGCCTCTCCCGTTGCAGAGCACAGGCTCCGGACGTGCAGGCTCAGCGGCCGTGGCTCAGGGGCCCAGCCGCTCCGTGGCATGTGGGATCCTCCCGGACCAGGGCACGAACCCGTGTCCCCTGCATCGGCAGGTGGACTCTCAACCACTGCGCCACCAGGGAAGCCCCAAGTGACATATTTTTGACAGTTCACAAAATCCAGGTCTAAGCATCATCATGGTAGGTCATGTGAACCTTTACAAGATCAAAAAGGAATGTTATCTTTTAAGGAGTTGCCTTGTTGATGCTAGGAGAATGTGTCTTTATGGTTGAGTATTTATTCCTGCTGATGTGTCAGGTTTGGTTGATGTATCAGGCAAATACACAATGCACAGTGCGGGGAGAGAGGAAGCCAAAAGGCAGAGAAGAATTTATGTAAATTTTTCTTGTCTTGCCCTAAAGTATAAATTTTATTTCACGGGAGTCTGACCTGAAGCAGGACTTTACTCTCTCCCCTTTTAGTATCAAAGAAACCTGGGGCTTCCCTGGTGGCGCAGTGGTTGAGAGTCCGCCTGCCGATGCAGGGGACATGGGTTTGTGCCCCGGTCCGGGAAGATCCCACATGCCCGCGTACGGCAAAAAAAAAAAAAAAAAAACGGAGCCTGAATTCTAACTCAGGGGAGATGATTCTTTGGGACAGTTGTTGACTATCTTCTCGGTCTGCTGGTTTTCTGAATAAAGTTGTCACTCCTCGTCCCAGCAACTAGTCTCTGGATTTATTGGCCTGCAGCGAGCAGTAAGAGCTTAGCATTGGAAACATGGTGATCTTATGCCTTCATTCCAGGCCTTGATGACAGTCTCTGGGAAGGAATCAGTAAGAGGAAGGGGCCAACCTCATTAGTTGTGGTTCATTCGCATCCATGTTCCCTGGAAAAACAAGCCTCCTGAATTATTAAATTCAATAGTGTGTGAATTAGCATGAGGGAGGGCCAGAGAATAGTGTTAAGACTGTGACTTGACTCATCATGATGATTATATTCAGGGTGCCCTTTCATAGATAGACCACCGTGTGTTATAGTGCAGAATGCTTTACCAGCTGACCATGAACAACACAGGAAGAATACCAAGTGATTGGGTTTTATTTGGTTTTGTTTTTATTTTTTAAATTTTTTGGCCTTGCCGTACAGCATGGGGGATCTTAGTTCCCCAGCCAGGAATGGAACCTGTGCCCCCTCCAGTGGAAGCACTGGTACCAGGAGACTTAACCACTGGATCGCCAGGGAAGTCCCTGGGCTTTTTTTTTTACCTGAGAGGAGAGTGACAGGTTACTGGGGACTGTTTATCCAGTAGCAATAATGCAGGGGTAGACTTGGTCACTTACTCCATTGAGTGGCAATAGTAGTTTTATATATCTATGTTTAAAGGAAAATTAGTCTTATTGTTGGAAATTGAAGAGAGAAATATTCTGGAGAGGAACATTTAATGAAAATATTCAGAATAGTGTGTGTATATATATGATTCACACTTAACTCTCGCCATTACATTTTGCTGCTGTTTTATTCAGAATGTATCATTAGTCTCCTGTTTTAACTAATAAAATAATCAACTTTGTCACAACACTGGATGTATGTTATTCCTTTTTCCAACAGTTTTATTCCGTCTCTGTACTTTATAGCAGAAGCTAGCAATGCACTGTTAGTATCTCAGGGTTGAAAGCATCTATAACAATCTTTCCAATATGGGATCAAACAACATACAAGTCGGAGATTATATACTCGTAATTTGTACTTGAGTTATTCTCTCCACACTCTGTTGCAGAATATTCAAATGTCTATAATGCAAATCGTATAGCAGTGCCTTTCAGACCCTTGACTTCAATTAGTGTACAACAGTTCAACCAAGGAAATGGAAAGATCTAATTGGCTTTATTGAATGCTTCATGAATTGGGCAGCATCGCACCTAGTAAATAAAGAGGTGCTCCATGGAGCTGTACAAAGTGGAAGAGCCCATGATGTTGAGCATCTTTTCAGGTGCTTTCTTTTTTTTTTTTTTTAATTATTTTTGGCTGCGTTGGGTCTTTGTTGCTGCATGCGGGCTTTCTCTAGTTGTGGCGAGTGGGGGCTACTCCTTGCTGTGGTGTGCGGGCTTCTCATTGTGGTGGCTTCTCTTGCTGTGGAGCGTGGGCTCTAGGCACGTACACTTCAGTAGTTGTGGCACATGGGCTTCGTTGCTCCATGACACGTGGGATCTTCCTGGACCAGGGCTCGAACCCCTGTCCCCTACCTTGGCAGGCAGACTCTTAACCACTGTGCCGCCAGGGAAGCCCTCAGGTGCTTTCTGAATGTGTATCTATGACAGGTTTTTGGTTTGTGTTTACTGTGAAGTTTTTATATGGATATAGAACTCTGCACTTCCTATACTTAGGTGACCCTTTCTTTTCCCTTGTTAGGGAATTTTTCAGTTATTGTTTCTTCAGATATTTTCTCAGGCCCTCTCTCTCTCTTCTTCTTCTGGATCCCCTATAATGTGAATATTGGCACACTTGCTGTTGTCCCAGAGGTCTCATAAACTGTCCTCCCTTCTTTTCATTCTTTTTTCTTTTTTCTGTTCGGGGGTGGTTTCCACTACTCTGTCTTCCAGCTCACTGACCATGCTTCTGCCTCATTTAGTCTACTGTTGATTCCTTCTAGTTTTTTGTTTTTTTCTTTACATTTCAGTTGTTGTATTCTTCAGTTCTGTTGGATTGTTATACTTTCTAAGTCTTTGTTAAAAACTTTTCATTTCTTGCTCTGTGCATCCATTCTCCTTCTGACGTCTTTGATCACCTTTATGGTCATTACTCTGAGCTATTCCTTTGGTAGATTGCATATCTTCATGTAACTATGTTCTTCTGGGGTTTTATCTCCTTCCTTTATCTGAACCATAATCCTCTGTTGCCTCATTCTGTCTAAATTGCTATTTGTATTTTTAGGTATGTGGTAGGTTAGCTGAGCTTCTCATCCTTGGAGAGATGAGAAAGTGTCTCCCACTTTAGGCGACATCCTTTGTGTCCCAGCAGTACACTCCCCTCTTGTAAGCCAAGGGTCAGGGGCCAGCTGGTCCCAGGGTTGTGTCTGGCCTGTGTTTGCAGATTCTGTCTGTAGACTGCAGGACTTCAGTTTTTTTGCTTCTGACGTGTGCCCCATGGTGGGTGAGGCTGGTCTTGAGGCTTGTGCCTGCCCACTGGTGGGTGGAGCTGGGTCTTGGCCTTCTGGTGGGCGGGGCCAGGTGTAGATGCATGTGTAGAGATGGCTGTGGGCTCAGGATTTCTTTAGGCAACCTGTCGGCTATGGTTGGGGCTGTGTCCCTACCCAGTTTCTTGTTTAGCCTGAGCACTCCCAGCACAGGAACCTACAGGCTGTAGGATGGTGCTGGGTCTTGGTGCTGACATGTCAGCCTCCTGGAGAGCTCATGCAGATGAATGCTTCCCGAGATGTCTGCCACCAGTGTTTACGTCCCCAGTGTGAGCCACAGACGCCTCCCCAGTAGACCATGTAAGACCAGCAGATAGGTCTGGCCCATGCTTCTATCCTATTACTGCTTTTGCCTTTTGTCTCTGTATATTGGCCTTTGAAGAGTGAGGTATTGGGCTTCCCCGGTGGCCCAGTGGTTAAGAATCCACCTGCCAATGCAAGGGACACGTGTTCAAGCCCTGGTCTGGGAAGATCCCACATGCTGTGGAGCAGCTAAGCCCGTGCACCACAACTACTGAGCCTGTGATCTAGAGCCCGTGAGCCACAACTACTGAGCCCGCCCGCCACAACTACTGAAGCCCGCGCACCTAGAGCCTGTGCTCTGCAACAAGAGAAGCCACAGCAATGAGAAGTCCGTGCACTGCAATGAAAACCCAACGCAGCCAAAAATAAATAAATAAATTTTTTTTTTTAAAAAGTGAGGTATCTGTGAGGGAGTGAGTCGCGGGTTCCCACAGGGCTTTGTGGGAGGGGTGAAGGGTCCAGCTGAGGTCCTTTGCGGACCAGATTGGATCTGGGAAGCCAAGCTGGAAAGGTCACCTCCCTTTCCTCTCACACCCCACCTTAGTGCCACCCCCCAGCTTCCCGCAGCCCTTGGTATCCATTGGATTAACCTCCAAGGGCGTCCCAGTCTTCACCTTGCCGTCCACCTGGCCTAGGCCCTTAGGTCTCTGTTAGTGCTGCCCCTATGAGTTAGGCCATTTCCAGGGAAAGTTTAGGTAGCTGGCTTGCTGCAGGGGCATGGGGTTGTCTTGGTGACCTCAGAACCAGGGTCCTAGGTGAAGGTGGCCAGAATGAACCAGATCTGATTGTTGCACAGGCACTGGTACGACCCAGTGCAAAAATGGAGGTGGTTCTTCCAGCCTAGGCACCCTTTCACAGAGAATGGTGGTGTTAACAATTTCCTGTTTTTTATGCGACTGTTAACAATCAAGATGGAACATGCTGAAGCCTTTTCTCGTCCCCTGAGTCGGAATGATGTTGGTTTAGTTTTCTGTTTGATGATATTTGATGCAATAACATACTTTACAATCGAATGGATGATGGATGCAATTCATCCAATCAGAAAGCAAAAGCTCTGACACAGAAAAATTAAGCCAATTGGCGTGAAAAATGTGAAGCTTTCAGAATATGAAATGGGTATTGCTGCTCATCAACTAGACCGTCTGAACACGTATGTTACTTGGAGTGATATAGGAGGTTTAAATTATGTCATTATGGATCTGAAAGATACAGTCATCTTACCTATCAAAAAGAAACATTTGGGGCTTCCCTGGTGGCGCAGTGGTTGAAGAGTCCACCTGCTGATGCAGGGGACACGGGTTCGTGCCCTGGTCCGGGAGGATCCCACATGCCGCGGAGCGGCTGGGCCCGTGAGCCATGGCCGCTGAGCCTGCGCGTCTGGAGCCTGTGCTCCGCAACGGGAGAGGCCACAACAGTGAGAGGCCCGTGTACCGCCAAAAAAAAAAAAAAAAAAAACCATTTGTTTGAAAATTCCAAGCTTCTGCAGCCTCCAAAAGGTGTTTTTTCTCTATGTGCCTCCATGCTGTGGTAGAACATTGATTACCAAGGCTACAGCCAAAAAAGCAGGTTGTTTCTTCAGCCTTCAACACTGACCGGTAAGTGGTATGGAGAATCTCAGAAACTACCTGCTGCTGTTTTCTCCCTGCCACGAAGCCACAGTCTTCCATCATCTTTATAGATGAAATTGACTCCTTTCTATGAAAACGTTCAAGTTCTGACCATGAAGCTACAGCCATGATGAAAGCTCGGTTGATGAGTCTTTGGGATGGATTGGGTACTGATCACAGGTGCCAGGTCATAGTGATGGGACCTACGAATCATCCTCAGGATTTTGACTCAGATATAATTGGAAAAAATGCCTATGAGATTTCACATCAACCAGCCTGTTCTAAACAAACCTCAGTGTGGGAGTTGGCTACTGGCGATGCATCCAAAAAGATATTGCTGTGATTTATGTATCCTGACATATTTTTGAAAATAATGTGTAATCTGCTGTTTTTTAATGTTGTCCTAAAATTCTTGATTCTATCCCATGATTTGATGGTGGTTTGGAGTTCATCCATGCAAGGTGATTTTCTTTGTCCTTGTTCTGTCAGTTACTGAGAGAGATGTATCAGAATCTCAAGGTGTAATTGTGGATTTGTGTATTGGTCCTTTCAGTTCTATCAGTTGTTGCTTCACAAATTTTGCTGCTGTTCTTTTGTGCATATACACTTAGGACTGTGTGGTCTTCATGGTAGATTGGCCCTTTTTTCATTATGTCATTTGCTATTACCCTTGGTAATTTTATTTTCTTTGAACTTTATTTTATCTGCTATTAAGAAGACACTCCTCTTTCCTTTCAGTTCATGTTTACATGGTATAACTTTTTGATTCTATTGACATTGTGAGTGAGATAAATCTTTGTTGTGTGAAGCTGTTCCCTGCATTGTAGGACGTTTACCAGCATCACTGAGCTGTACACACTAGGCACCAGAAGCACTACCCCAGTTGTGACACTAAAAGGTGCGTCCAGATTTTTGCAAATGTTTCCTGGGAGTAGTGTGATCTCCCGTGGATATCCTTTCAGTAACAGAAAAGATAGTAGTATGGCATTTGGTTTTCAACTTCCCTTGATGTAATATTACAATCAAGACCTGATATTATGAATGAACAAGCTGTTTTCCAAGCAAGAGGGATCTCATGAGACCATTATGAGATCCTCACTGGTGATGGAAGTTGTATTCGTATAGACATTTTTTTGGTTTCATTTCAGTTGGAACTGAGGTGAATGTATTTTGTGTGTGAACAAAGTAAAGATAACTTTCTTTTATTTATTTTTTTATTGAAGTATAGTTGATTTACTATGTTTCAGATGTACCACAAATGATTCACTTACATGTATATTTTTTTCTGATTCTTTTCCATTATAGTTTATTACGAGATATTGAATATTGTTCCCTGTGCTACACAGTAGTTCCTTGTCGATTATCTATTTTATATATAGAGTGTGCATATGTTAATCTCACATTCCTAATTTATCCCTCCCCTCGTTTCCCCTTTGGTAACCATAAGTTTGTTTGTACTGTCTCTAAGTCTGTTTCTGTTTTATAATTAAGTTCACTTGTATCATTATTTCAGACTCCACATATAAGTGATATATGATATTTGTCTTTCTCCATATGACTTACTTCACTTAGTATGAAAATCTCTAGGTCCATCCATGTTGCTGCAAATGGCATTCTCTCATTGTCTTTTATGGCTGAGTAATATCACATTGTATACATGTATGTACCACATCTTCTTTATCCACTCATCTGTTGATGGACATTTAGGTTGCTTTTGTGTCTTGGCTATTGTAAGTAGTGTCGTGATGCACATTGGAGTATATATGTCTTTTTGAAGTAGAGTTTTCATTTTTCTGGATATATGCACAGGAGTGGGATTGCTGGGTCATACGGTAACTCTATTTTTAGTTTTTTAAGGAATCTCAATGCTGTTCTCCGAAGTGGGTGCACCAATTTACATTCCCACCAACAGTGTACAAGGGTTCCTGTTTCTCCACACCCTCTCCAGCATTTATTGTTTGTAGACTTTTTAATGATAGCTATTCTGACTGGTGTGAGGTGGTACCTCGTAGTTTTTATTTGCATTTCTCTAATAATTAGTGATGTTGAGCATCTTTTCATCTGCCTTTTGGCCATGTGTATGTCTTCTTTGGAGAGATGTTTATTCAGGTCTTCTGCCCATTTTTTTATTGGGTTGTTTGGTTTTTTGATATTGAGCTATATAAGCCGTTGTATATTTTGGAAATTGACCCGTTGTTGGTTGTCTCATTTGCAAATATTTTCTCCCATTCTGTAGGTTGTTCTTTCATTTTGTTTATGGTTTCCTTTGCTTTGCAAAACTTTTAAGTTTCATTAGGTCCCATTTGTTTATTTTTGCTTCTGTTTCCATTACTCTAGGAGGAGGATTCAGTATATCTTTCTATCTGTTTGTGTCATCTTTGATTTCTTTCATCAGTATCTTATAATTCTCTGAGTACAGGTCTTTTGCCTCCTTAGTTAGGTTTATTCTTAGGTATTTTATTCTTTTTAATGCGATGGTAAATGGGATTGTTTCCTTAATTTCACTTTCTGATATTTTGGTTTTACTGTATTCAAATGCAACAGATTTCTGTATATTAATTTTGTACCCTGCAACTTTACCCTCTTCATTGGTGAGCTCTAGTAGTTTTCTGGTGGCATCTTTAGGATTTTCTATGTATAGTATTATGTCATCTGCCAACAGTGACAGTTTTACTTCTTCCCAATTTGGATTCCTTTTATTTTTCTTGTCCAATTGCTGTGGCTAGGGACTTCTTTCTGATGAAGCTGTACTAATCACATATTACAATATTATTTCCAATCATTTATCACCCTCCTGTGAGGTCATGCATGTCTGCTCTTTGATATCAAGCTTGGCCAACTGACATAGGCAACCCTTCCATCCCTTTGAGAGGATTGCTCTTCCCTCCCTATTTTATGCAAGCTTGGTCATTTGAGTTCCTTGGCCCATTTGGTGCGAATAGAATGACATGTTTTTAAGTGGTGCTGGGAAAACTGGACAGCTACATGTAAAAGAATGAAATTAGAACACCATACACAAAAATAAACTAAAAATGGAATAAAGACCTAAATGTAAGGCCAGACACTATAAAACTCTTAGAGGAAAACATAGGCAGAACACTCTATGACATAAATCACAGCAATATCCTTTTTGACCCACCTCCTAGAGAAATGGAAATAAAAACAAAAATAAACAAATGGGACCTAATGAAACTTAAAAGCTTTGCACAGCAAAGGAAACCATAAACAGGATGAGAAGACAACCTCAGAATGGGAGAAAATATTTATAAACAAACAACTGACAAAGGATTAATCTCCAAAATATACAAGCAGCTCATGCAGCTCAATATCAAAAAAACAAACAACCCAATCCCAAAATGGAGAAGACCTAAACAGACATTTCTTCAAAGAAGATATGCAGATTGCCAGCTAACACATGAAAGGATGCTCAACATCACTAATCATTAGAGAAATGCAAATCAAAACTACAATGAGGTATCACCTCACACCAGTCAGAATGGCCATCATCAAAAAATCTACAAACAATAAATGCTGGAGAGGGTGTGGAGACAAGGGAACCCTCTTGCACTGTTGGTAGGAATGTAAATTGATAACAGCCACTATGGAGAACAGTATGGAGGTTCCTTAAAAAACTAAAAATAAAACTACCATGTGATCCACCAATCCCACTACTGGGCATATACCCTGAGAAAACCATAATTCAAAAAGAGTCATGTACCACAATGTTCGTTGCAGTTCTATTTACAATAGCCAGGACATGGAAGCAACGTAAGTGTCCATCGACAGATGAATAGATAAAGAAGATGTGGCACATATATACAGTGGAATATTACTTAGCAATAAAATGAAGCGAAACTGAGTTATTTGTAGTGAGGTGGATGGACCTAGAGACTATCATACAGAGTGAAGTAAGTCTGAAAGAGAAAAACAAATACTGTATGCTAACACATACATATGGAATCTAAAAAAAAAAAAAATGTTCTGAAGAACCTAAGGACAGGACAGGAATAAAGATGCAGATGTAGAGAATGGACTTGAGGACACGGGGAGGGGAAAGGGTAAGCTGGGATGAAGTGAGAGAGTGGCAATGACATATATACACTAACAAATGTAAAATAGACAGCTAGTGGGAAGCAGCCACATAGCACAGGGAGATCAGCTCGGTGCTTTGTGTTCACCTAGAGGGGTGGGATAGAGAGGGTGGGAGGGAGATGCAAGAGGGAGGGGACATGGGGATATATGTATATGTATAGCTGATTCACTTTGTTATACAGCAGAAACTAACATACCATTGTAAAGCAATTTTACTCCAATTAAGATATTAAAAAAAAAAGAATGGCATGTTTACATGGACGCTTTCAAAGTCTTTGTTCTGTATAGCCTTGTTTCCTCTCTACTGCAAGAATGTTCTTGGGTAGACTGAAATTTTACCCTTAATGACAATTGAATTATAGAAATAAGCAAGAGGTGATAATAATGATAGAGGTCATATGAGGAAGCAATACATATTTGTTGTTATAATCCAGTGAGAATTCAGGAATATTTGTCACCACAGCAAAAATTTTAGAAAGCTGACTGGTACACTTTCAATGACCTTTTGTTTTTTCATCCCCACCTTCACCTCCCAGAGTCAAGGTTACAGGTAAGAATGTATTATCTCCAGGAATTGTTTCACCTTTGACATCCTGATGTCAAGAATTCTTTTCCTAAATAATTACCCTTATTATTTCCAATTTCTGTTTTCTCTTCCCATTAGAATAGCCATTCATTTTTATTTTATCTAGAAATATATTACTTTTTGTAGTCCAACTACCCTCAATGGCCTATGTGTTCTCAGTTATAACATTTCGAAGTGGTGTATCATAATCAAATGTTTGTAAATAACCTCAAGCCTTGCCCTTTTACTTGGTCCTGCCTTCCCCCGCCTATGTAAGCCTCAGAACTGGATGAACTGAGTTATGGATGTAAGTCCCATGCCAAGCAGGAAGTTCACATTAATAACCAAAATAACCAAAACCCTAGCAAACAAACAAAGAAAGAAAAAAGAAAGAGCCCTTAGGTTTTCAGATGTTTTAATAAATTGCTATCCATTTTCAAGTTTTTAATTTCTCCTGAAGTACTGGTCAGTTGTAAATTTCATATGTTCTGTTCTCATTTTCATTCAGTTGAGAATACATGCTAATTGCCTTTGTAATTTCTTCCTTGTTCCAACCTTGTTCATTAGTAGGTCTTTATTTTCCATATATTTGTGGTCATTATTTTCCATTATACTTTTTCCAGATATTTTTTGTTTATTGATTTCTGGTTTTTCCATTGTGGTCATAGAAATATTTTGTATAACTTGAATTCTTATAATTTATCAAGACTTGTTTGATGGCCAAAAATATGGTTTGTCTTGGTAAAGTACTTGGAAGATCTTGAAAAGTTATCTCATTATGTTGGGTGTTCTTACAAAGGAAAAACTTGATTTTCTTCCTCCTGTGGAGGGAAAAATCCATTTCTTCCTACTGTGTGTTTCTTTCTTCTGTGTCTCACACCACAACACCCTCACATAGAACACTTCTGACACTTTTGGTCACTGATGTGTGAGGAGTTTTCTGCACAACAAGCAATTCCTGGGACACCAGCTGTGTATCCTACAATTCAGCTCAATTCTGACACCGCCTGTACTGAGATCGCATGAGATCCTACAGATCTCACAGGACTGCCATCCCTTTCAGCACACTTCAGGTGGCAGCACAAATGTACGTTATCACCTGTGCTTCTGACCAATAGGCTGTAAGATCATAAGTTTCAACAACCCCCTCTGTCACCCTCTGTAAGCCAGGAGTAAAGAATCTGCACTTGGAAGTTATGTATTCATTTGCAAGAATGCCTGGTAAATTCTGGAAAAAACGTACTGGAGGAAATATGTTCAGACTTATTATAATGCATTGAAGCTAAATGAGTGAGTCACTGGCTTCAAAATCTCAGTGGTCGGGAAATGGAAAAGTGGAATGGAAAGTTCAGAAAGAGACCTCAGGGCTAGAAGGTATTTTATTCCATCATTAGTCTTCACCTGTGAAATCAACCTAAATCTCTGACACGTGGGTGTTCTTTAAATGACTTTCGTCACCTCCATCCCTCAGAGGTTATCTTTTCGCTCTGTTGATGGTATCATTTGGCACACTGAATTTCTGCGTTTGATGCAGGTAAGGTTCCAGCTTCCTTCTTTTGCTGGTAGATATCTAGTTTGCCAGCACCATTTGTTAGTGAGACTGTCCTTTCCTCTTTGTGTAGTCTTGGTACCCTTGTCAAAACACTTTACATACTGGAAAGGATTATTTTGCGGCATTCTGTTCTGTTCCATAGCACAGGGAACAATATTCAATATCCTTAATAACCATAATGGAAAAGAATATGAAAAGAATATATGTATTGTATGTATAAGTGATTCACTTTGCTATACAACAGAAATTAGCAGAATATTGTAAATCAAGTATACTTCAACCAAATAAATTTTGTAAAAACACAGAAAAAAAAGAATATATTCCCGTTAGTCATGATGGTCTTTTAAATGTGTTGATTTTTAAAAAATATTTATTTATTTATTTTTGGCTATCATTATTTTTGGCTGCGTTGGGTCTTCGTTGCTGCTCACGGACTTTCTCTAGTTGTGGTGAGCAGGGGCTACTCTTCCTTGCAGTGCGTGGGCTTCTCATTGCAGTGGCTTCTCTTGTTGCGGAGCATGGGCTCTAGGTGCATGGACTTCGGTAGTTGTGGCACGTGGGCTTTGTAGTTGTGGCTCGGGTGCTCTGGAGCACAGGCTCAATAGCTGTGGCGCATGGGCTTAGTTGCTCCGCGGCATGTGGGATCTTCCTGGACCAGGGATCAAACCATGTCTCCATTGGCAGGCAGATTCTTAACCATTGCACCACTAGGGAAGTCCTTGGAAGGTTGGTCTTAATTGTTTATAAATGTTGGGTTGAATTTTGCAGTGAAGCTATCTTGCTTTCCTTTGCTGAATGGTTTTTGAATACTGGTTCAATCTCCTTAAAAGTTATAGGCTTGTTCAGATTTTTAATTTCTTTATAATTCTGTCTTGGTAGGTTGTGTTCTGTATGGATTTATCCATATCTTCTAGGTTATCTGATATTTAGGCATAGAATTGTCTAAATCTTTTCTTCTAAATTGAAAAAAAAAATTTCTGAAGAATCAGTTGTAATCTGCTATAATGTCCCCTCTTTGATTTCTGATTCAGTCATTTGAGTCTTCCCTTTGTTGTTAATCTGGATAAAGATTTGTCAGTTTTGTTATCCTTTTCAAATAACGATGTTGTACTGTTGTCATTTTCTCTGGTTTTATTCTACATTTCATTTGTCTCTGATTCTTTTTCCTACCTTCTGCTAGCTTAAGCATATTTTGTTCTTCTAAGATCTTTTTATTTTGCTTTTTTTTAAAAAGGAATTTTTTAGTCACCATATACGTTCACAAGGTAATTCATCACAGGTGTGGCATAGAGTAAGTATTTTAAAGAATAATGGGGACTTCCCTGGCGGTCCAGTGGTTAAGATTTTGCCTTCCGGTGAAGGGACTTGCAGGTTCGATGGAGAGCTATGATCCCACATGCCTTGGGGCCAAAAAACCAAAACATAAAACGAAGCAGTATTGTAACAAATTGAATAAAGACTTTAAAAATGGTCCACATTAAAAAAAAACTTTAAAAAATGAATAATGCAGTTCTCATCAAAGAAAAGTTTTTTCTCCTATTTTGATTTCTCTTCATTTTATCTATATGAGATGATGCATGATAATTAAACTTACTGTGAGTTATACACCAGGACAGTCTGCTCATTTTACCTGAAAATACTTTAAGTATGCTAATTTCCCTATGTAAACATCATCCTATTTCAATGGATTCCCATGTCTCTCTGGTTGAAATGTTTCACATGTAGGGATGTGATAAAGCATAGTTTATAGTAGATGTTATCTAACAGATACTGCCTTAAAAATATTGGGGGTCCAAATGAAGTTACTGTATATTTGGTAATCTAGTTTTACTTTCTTTGGGGTTCAAATTAAAGAGAATATACCTCCCTACTAAATGCTGTTAGAAATATTGCAACTTAATTATTCTTTAAATGGAAATAAATCCCAGTGTCTTCTGAAGACTGTTATTTTTCAGGCTTTGTTACCCACCCTTGACAAAACTTTAAGAAATAGAAAATAAAAAACTAAAATATATTTGGAAATAAAAAGTGAAAAATTCTAATTATGTTCATAATGAACATATAATCAATTTGAAATTACATTGTGTTATTATGTATTTAAGTAGAATTTCATTAAAAGTTTTGGGGAAAGATACTTAAAAGTAATTCTCCCAAGTGTGGAATAGAGTAAGTTTTTTAAACAATAATGCAGTTCTCATCAAAAGAAAAAAAAGTTTTTTCTTCTAGTTTGCTTTCTCTTTTTATGTTATCTATATGAAATTCTGGATGCTAACTATACTTATTGTGATAATCATTTCACAGTATATGTCAGTCAGTTACTTATGCTCTACAGCTTAAACTTATACTGTGATGTTTGTCACTGTATAAAGTGTTGCTTATACAACTCTATGTCACTGTTTACAGAATTGGTTTTAGAAAGGCAAATAATTAAAACACATTGGATAAAAGAAAGAATAATG
Organism: Aethalodelphis obliquidens; assembly: GCF_003676395.1. Lineage (NCBI taxonomy): Eukaryota > Metazoa > Chordata > Mammalia > Artiodactyla > Delphinidae > Aethalodelphis > Aethalodelphis obliquidens. The sequence goes on along the minus strand of NW_020837987.1, from coordinate 16,069,444 downwards.
CATTTTATAACAATTTAAAAAAATGTATTGCTGTTTTTAAGGCAATTTTTAGTGACCTAAATGATCACATGTCTTAGTCTTCCATCTCAGACCTCCAGGTACTGTCCCTGAGTTTGTGGAACTCAGCACTATGTTGAGTTTGCCCTTCTGCGTGAATGGGGAATAGAAAAAAAAAAAAAGCAGTTTTGTAGGGTGTCAGTATGAAATAGCCCATTTCTACCCAGGGGGAGTTTTGTATTTGTTATTTGTAATACAGAGAGTAGTCCCATTCTTATTTCTTAAAGCTGCTTAAATTAATTCCAATTTAGGAAGTGTTCCTGGATCCAACTAATGGCCCACGTCAACCCCTCCCTCTCCGCTCCTAGAGACCCAAGTTCCCAGACCAGTGAATTGCTTCAGCCTCACTAGCAGGACGTCAGAACAACTTGCTGTGAGAAATAGGTTTTTATTAAACCCTTTTAGTCTTAAGAGGAAATATCTTGGCTTCCAACATAACTGGCCCACACGTGAAAACTGTTACAGCCAGTAACTTAAAGGAATGTAGTCAAGGTCACAGGCGCACCAACCCCGCCCTGCTCCCTGCACCTCCCTCCTGCGCTCAGTGCGCAGACCTGGGCGCTCTCCTCGCCCCGCCCCTCGCCGCTGGCGCTCCGCCTAGGCCCCGCCCCGGAAGCCCTCCCTCGAACGCCAGGCGCCCTTTCCCCAGGACGCGGAGAGCGGAGAGTGCTGAGCCAAGGTCGCAGAGCGGAGCGTAAGTTTCTTTCCAGTGTAAATTTGTGCAGCCCCCCCTCCCCCCCCCCCCCCCCCCCCCGCCGACCACCGTCACCCTCCGCCGCACCCGTCCCAGAGTTAATCCAGACGTGGCAGTTGCAGGTCGGGTATCTTTTCGTTTGGGTTTTAATTTTTTCTGAGGCTGGTCCGTTCCCTTGGCTTTTTCAGCCTTCGGTCCACGTAGACACCGTCTTTGGCGACATTTTCCTGTTTAAAACTCTTTAGTACCTCCGCCCTCCCCCTGTAAAGTCCTCTTCCGCAAGGTGGGTTCGCGCCCCGCAGCCTCGCCCTCTCGGCCCCTGGAGGGCTGCGCCGGCCGCCGCGCTCCCGGACAGGCCGCGTCCTTCCCGCGGTCCTGGGGTTCTGCAGAGACCCGCTCCTCTCCTGAGACCCCCTCCCTCCCTCCCCGCGCCTCTGTCCTCGCCTCCTCCTAAGGCCGGTCCTTCTGCTTCTCTGGCCTCCCCTTCCTGGTCAGCCCTTCCCCTCACCCCGCGTTGGGGGAGGTGACTTGGTCCAGCCTTGTGACACCTAGTGTTGTTCCGTGTCGTATTCAGCTCTATTGAAAAATGTGCTTTTCCAGTCCACGGGCATCTCATTCAGTCTCCAGCCCCTTAAATGGGCGAGGGGCATCAGGAGAAGCAGAGACTGAGCGACTGAGAGAGAAAGATTAAAACTGCGAAGGAGAAAAGCATGAGGGAGAACCGATGGGAACGTAGAGGGTGGCTGAGGGACTTGCAAAGAGGTAGTAAAGTGAAAGAGATTAAGCCTTGAAAGTAGCAGGTGAATAAAATAGAGAAGTAAATGAAAAAGCCAGATCTCCAGGGATTGGAAAACAACAAGGGAGAGCTGCCCTGGAGGAGGGGGCGGCGAACGGTGGTGAGGTACGTCAGACGTGGAGAGGATAAAACGTGGAACCATGGACTTCAGTGCATCATGGTGCTGGCAGAGAAAGAAGCCAAAGGGTGACAAGAGCAGAGGAAGAAAGAAGAGCAGGAAGGAAGCACAGCCACCTGGGGTTCCAGAGAGTGGGGAGGAAGGGAGAGTAACAGGGAGAGAAGGAGTGTAACCCGGAGGGCAGAGATGAGGCAAACAAGAGGCAGAAATACCTGCAGATTTTTGACAGAATCAGAAAGGTTGGAGAGAAAGAGCATCTCGAAGGGAAATAAGTTGCAGAGTGGGGCAGGACAGGTGTGAGGGAAGAAATAAGAGGGGAGAAACAGCAGGAGTGTAGAGGGGAATAAAAAGAGACACACAGACCAAGATGAAATAGGGAGACAGGTGAACAGAATGAGATGGAAACACCTAGTAAAAGTAGAGAGGGTAAACTGGATCCAGGTGGATGGTGAGTTGATTGGATATAGATGATTAAGTTGTGATGATATTGATTCGTGTCTTTAGAATCTAATACATTTAAAATTTCTTTAAATTATACAGATGAGGATGAGAATTGCAAAACTCCTGTCAATAAGGCTTGTGCCTTTTGTTATTATTTGTATCAGAAGATAACTTCCATTTGCAAACCCTGTTGAGCCAGCAGGCAGTGACTTGATTCACTCAGTTGTCACCCCCGTACCTTTTCCTGACATGGGGTAGAAGTTAGGGGAGAGGAGAAGAGGGGCAAGAAATGACTGACTCTGTCACTATGTGGTGGTGGCTTTTTAAGGCAACATTGTTTTTTTTAATGGATTTACATTTTTCTTTTTCTTTACATATGGTTCTTTTTGTAGCTTGGAATAAATCTTAGTTCATTCAATTTCTTCTTTCCTATAAATCATTTTTAATTTATGAAATAAGCTTTTTTAGTCTCCAATATTCTAGTCATGTCATTCTTTTCCAAATGTGATATACCCTCGGTTTTTATTTTAAAACTTTGATACCAGATTTTTAGATTAAAAATAATACACACATTATTTCTTTTTCAAATTTGTTTCAGATTCATTCCTCGCCTGAGTGTTTTCTTCTCTTCATCTAATATATTTGAAATTTTCTTTGGTAAGTAGAAATAACTTTAGACTATTTTGATGAGTACTTGGCAAAGATGTCAATGATCTTTTATAGTAACAGTCAAAACCTAGTTTAACCAGTTAGTCTAATCCCTTTTTTCCGTTTTCTGTGGTCGGGGAAGATAGTGAGCTATGAGGTGATACGAAGATGTTTCCCTCAGGTCCCTTTTGACTCTTCTGTGCAAATGAGGAAGGATGGGTGGGATTGACTTGGAATCTTCTTCCAACAGCGTCCCTCTACTCACGATGAAAAGGATTGCTCAGATCTTATTTCTAAGCTGATCCCTTACAATGTTTTCTGCACCAGGGATATATATTTGCAATTCTGTGTTTTTAAAACATTTTACTGCAATCTTCTGATAAAGAAGAATTACCTGCTTGGTACCAGTGTGATCGAACCTTGAAAGAGAAGTTTCCTTTGTTCAGGCACATGAAAGATGGTCCTGGTGTTAAATGGGACAGTTGATAAAGACAAACTGTGCCCCCTTGCCCATCAGGTGACCTTTTCAGAATTCATTCACACCCGGTTCTATTCACTCAGCTCAGACCTTGTCATAAATGTCTCCCCTCTGGGCCTCAGGGAGCCCACTTGTAACATGGAGATGAGAGACTAGACCAGAAACTCTGAGCGTGAGCAACACTGACCCCTGAGATGATTGGCCACGTCGGGCGTGTGTCTGTGTGTGGCAGTTCTGGTTTGGAGGGAGTGTCCACGGGTAATTAGAATTTTAAATGGATCCCAGACTTCCCAAAATGAAAAACTAAAGAACAGTAGGATGGAGGCAGGACGCTAGGCTCCGAGTCAGCGAGACCATCATCAGGTGTCTTCCATGACTAAGGATAAATCTCCAGGGAGATTTTGTCCCTTCCTGGCACTCAGACCTCCACTGGCCTCCATTTGTCCTCAGGGAAAATCCCGACTCCTCCCTGTGGCTGCTCAGCCCCGTGTCCTCAGGGCCCTGCCAGTGTCCCCAGCCTCATCCTGGGAGCTTTTCTCATGGCTCACTCTGCCTGGTCACATTCACCTTTTCTCTGTTTCCAAACACCATCTGTCTCAGATGTTAGTTTCCGCTCTTACCTTTGGTTATTAAATCACCATCCTCAGGCCCTTTGTCCCCGTGCAGGTCTAGGCTCAGAGAGGGCTCCCCATCCTGCCTTGACAAGCTCTGTCATTTTAACCAGGTTTTATTGCCTTTAAAGTCAATCACCCTCATCTGAAAGCCCTTCTCCTTGATTATTTTCAGTCTTTCCTGGTTACCCTTTATTTAAGGGCTCACAGTGTTCCTCCCCTTCCCAGGATGGCTGCAGTACCTGATGCTGGAGGTGTCTTTAGATGTTAGGACTGTGGGTTGGGCTGGATAATCCTCAAGGGAGACCAAGAGAACAGGGCAGGTGGTGAGGATGTTTCCTGCATTCTGGACATTTCAGCTGTAATTGATCTCTACCACATGTGGCTACTAAATTACTGAAAAGAAGAGCCCCAAAATACAGGAGTCCTAAAAAGCCCATGGATGTCCTCATGCGGTGTCCTGAGGTGTCCTCTTGTTTAGTCTCCTGTGTGACTGCTCTGCTACAGCCCCCAGTGTTCCAGGCTGTGCACATCCAGGTACCAGTCGCCACCTTGGACAGGAGCCTTGCCTTCCAGCAGTTCATCTGCACAGAGTCAGCGGTAGTGGTTTCACTGCGCCAAGGGTGGGCAGAAGGAGAACCTAATGGGGCATGAAGGAGGCCTCCCTTAGAGAGCGAGAACATCTTCCAAGTAGGTGTGAGTGGGGACAACAGGAAACTGAGACCTGGGGACCCTCTCTTTGAGACGTCCTCCCTGATCTCAAATGCCTTTGTACCCAGACTCCATAATGTCCCCAGGTGGTGGCAGACTTTCCCAAGAGGACCAGTTTCTTTCTTTCTTTTTTTTTTTTTCCTTTTTTGCGGTACGCGGGCCTCTCACTGCTGTGGCCTCTCCCGTTGCGGAGCACAGGCTCCTGACGCACAGGCTCAGCGGCCATGGCTCTCGGGCCCAGCCGCTCTGCAGCATGTGGGATCTTCCCGGACCGGGGCATGAACCCGTGTCCCCTGCATCGGCAGGCGGACTCTCAACCACTGTGCCCCCAGGGAAGCCGTCTGTTTTTTTTAAAATAAATTTATTTTAGGCTGCACTGGGTCTCTGTTGCTGCACGCGGGCTTTCTCTAATTGCAGCAAGCAGGGGCTACCCTTCATTGTGGTGCGCGGGCTTCTCATTGCGGTGGCCTCTCCTGTTGCAGATCACGGGCTCTAGGCACGCGGACTTCGGTAGTTGTGGCACACAGGCTCAGTAGTTGTGGTGCACGGGCCCAGTTGCTCCGCGGCATGTGGGATCTTCCTGGACCAGGGCTAGAACCTGTGTCCCCTGCATTGGCAGGCGGACTCCCAGCCACTGCGCCACCAGGGAAGCCCAAAGGGCCAGTTTCTTGATTTTCATACTGAATGCCCAATATCCTTTGGGTGGCAGCTTGTGTACATTCCTGTTTGGATCCCTTTGCCGAGAAGTCCCTGTGCCTTTTAGTCTCCTTTAGTCAGTCATGCATGGAGAAAAGGTAGAAAAATGGGGAAAGCGGAGGGGAGCCTGTAGGGACCGCAGGAGGGATATGGCAGCAAGCGGGGGCATCAAGATGAGCCCAGTGAATGGTGTGTGCACCTGTCCCAAGGGTAGTTACGGGATCAAGGGCTGTGTGGGTCTGTTGGAAAGGAATGTCTCAGTTCAGGCTGGAGAAACTGGCAGTGGGTTTGTTGGAGAACCTGCATGGAATGGTTTGAGGTGCCCTAGTGTCTTAGCTCAGGTTCCTGGGACGTCAGTGTTGAGGCTGACATTTGCCTGCATGGGTTTGGTTCGATAACTCATGATCACACGTGAGCAGCAGTGAAGAAAGTGGAATTTGACTGAGAGAAATGTTATCCTCCACTGTTAGAACTATGGCCTGAGCAGAGCCCACAGGGAGCTCTGGGTGCAGGAGGATGGGTGCCTTGGTCTTAAGGGGCTGGATCTAGAGGGTGCCCCCCAGCATCCACTCCACACACTGACTTTTGTTGGCTCTTTTAGGAGGACAAGCATCATCATGCCACCAATAGAGTAATATAGGGAAAATCTCAGATCATTTTTTGCGTTAACGTTGGTATCTTTGAGTATTTGGTGTTGCAAGTGAAGAAAGTTTCCTATGCATTTGGAAAGATGCAAAGAGAATCTGGAGTGTTGCCTTGGAAGATGTTGGGGTCTCACTGGGGCATGTGCATCATTGGAAATATCTCTCTTTTTAGTAGTTTTTTGGAGATTCCAGTGTTTTGCCTGGGTCACTGTAAATGAAAATACGGTGCCTTGTGTCTAGTGGGTCCTTGGGTGTCCTCTTATGTATTATCCCTCATGCATGAGTTATTAGGGCTTGAAATGTTTTCTGTCATTGTGTAACAGGATGAGGGGATCATTTTGGGCTCTATGGACACTGTGTTGGACCCCATGAGAGTTTGTAAGTTTGTTTGAGTCCAGACTGGAAATTATGAGTAGTAAGCTTAAGACTGCAGAATGTTTTTAGTAGGGAGGTCCTGCTAGGTATGGGTCTATGAGCCCAACTTGAGAAGAGTCATAAAGTCTCGTGTTGTTGGGAAAGATTATTGCAAGAATCAGAGGACAGCAACACTGCAGTGATCTGCAGTCCGGGGGCTCATCCTTGGGAAGATGCAGCTGCAACTTTCTTGCTGCCAGGCCAGTGCTGGGTACTCTATTATCCACTGCTGTCCCTCCCAAAATATGCACAGAGGCACAATACAGAGAACAGGGAACCTTTGTGTGCTGTTGGTGGGTGGGTAAATGGTACCGCTAAATTGGAAAATATGGAGTTTCCTTAATAAATTAAACATAGAACAGGCACACAATCTATCAAACTGTCTTCTGGCAGATATCCAAAGGAAAGGAAATCAGTGTTTTCAGGGACACATCTGCAGTCTCATGAGTATTATGGTATTTGCAGTAGCCAAGGAACAGAAACAACCAAAATGTCTGTTGACAAAAGAATGGGTAACAAAATCGTGGTATCAAAACATATACTGTATATTGTATAGTATGTATATAATATGTATAATGAAATGTTATTCACTGTATATAAATATGAAAAATCAAGGATCCTGCATTTATGACAAAATGAATGAACCTAGAGAACATTATGCTAAGTGAAATAAGCCTGACAAAGGACAGATATTGTACATGGAAACTAGAATTATCAAACTCATAGAGCCATAGAGTAGAAAGGCTGTTACCAGGAGCTGGGTGGTAGGGAAAATGGGGCAATGTCTGTCAAAGTATACAGATTTTCAGTTGTAAAATGAATAAGTTCTAGGGATCGGATGTACTGCATGCTGCCTATACTGTTTCTATATACTTGAAATTTGCTCACAGAGAAACAATTAAGTGTCCTCACAACAAACACACAAAATGGTAATTGTTAGTTGATGGAAGTGTGACTTGCTTGATGGTGATAATTATTCACAGTATACACATCTGTCAGAGGATCACTTTGTATACCTTACATTTACATCATTTTAATTCATCAGTTACACCTCAGTAAAGCTGGGAAAGAATAAGAAAGTGGGGCTGTGCTGGGCTTGCCTCCTGTGAGTGGTGCTCAACCCAGGCTTCCCATTAGATCGATGAGGCTTTATGCATAGACATGTTTTGTACCCTCTGACCAGGGATTCCTCTTCATGTAGTCAGTGTGGGACCAAAGCTCGATAATATTTACGTTGCCCCAGGTGATTCCAATCCGGATGCGTCACTGAGCATCAGGACTCTGGGTCCCCCCGTTCCTGAGGGCTGAGATCTGGGCTGAGGGTGAGGGCTCTGCTCTGCGTGGGGATGGATCAGGGCTGGTCTGTGACCTGCAGGGGATCGTCGGGTCCCCCTGAGGTGCCCGCTGCTGCTGGGTACGTGAGGGCCTCACCAGGAGGGGAGCCTGATCTGAAGGAAAGGGTGGGAAAACTCACTGGTTGGTCTGTGTGTGGGAGTTACTGTCCTGAGCCCCTCCTGGGACAGTGGGCAGCAGAGGACCGTCTGTTCCCCATGCTGAGGGCTTCCCTGTGTGTGTGGTGGTGACTCAGGAAGGGGGTGTGTTGATTGCAAGCATTAAACAGCCTGTTTTCCACTTTCAAGGTCAACCTCTAAAGACTCACGTTTCCTGAGGAGGAAGCCCGGAAGAGGAGGGAGAGGAAAGAAAAGGAGTCGGAAATGGCTCTTTCTCAGGTGAAGTCATATTCTCAGTTGTTTCTTCTGTCTGTCCTTCCTGAACTGCCCTTCTTTGGGCTTGCTGATCTTGTCTGACTCTGAAGTATCCTGCCTGACACCTGTGCCTCACACTCACCCGGGGCCCTCCCTCAGGGCCTGTCGTCTCCACTCAGATTTCACACCCACGGATTGGAGACGTGGTGTCAGTGCTCTTGGGCAGCAGGGACTGTTGAGGGGCCCCATCCGGATGCACTGTCCACTCTCTGTCAACCAGGATAGAGAAGCTGCACTTGGAAGTCGGGTATTAACGTGCACAGTACCTGGTAAAATCCGAAAATCAGACCAATTGGAGCAGTTTGTTCTGACTTTTTCTAAGGCAGTTCAAGGTAAACATGTGAGTCACTCTCCTTAAATCTTAATGATTGGGAATGGAATGGAAAGTTCAAAAATAGACATCAGTGGCAGAGGGTGTTTTAGTTTATCATCAGATTTAAACTATGAAATCAACCTAAATCTCTGGCAGTTGGAAATTCTTTAAATTACTTTCATCACCTCCATTCCTCAGAGGTTGTCTTTTCACTCTGGATTGTATCCTTTGACAGACAGAAAGTTTTACTTCTGATACGGGCAAGATTCCAGCTTCATTCTTTTCCTAGTAGATCTCTTTTCTCAGCACCATTGGTATTGATACTCTCCTTTCCCCTATGTGTATCTTGACACCCTTGTGAATACATTTTACATATACGCAAAGGATTATTTCTGAGTATTGTGTTCTGTTCATTTGGTTTATGTTATCTGTGTTTATACCGGTACCACACCATCTTGATTACTTCTTAATACGTTTTGAAATAAAAAGGGAGGCCTTCACCTTTCTTCTTGTTCAAGAGACTTTTGGCTATTTGTGGTCTCTAGAACTGCCCTGTGACTTTTAGCATTTTTTTTTTCCCTCTATTCCTGCAAAGATTGCTATGGAAATTTTGATAATGGGTCCACTGAATCTGTAGAACACTTTGTGTAGCTTGGATTTTTTCTGGGTTTTTGTTTTTTTTTTTTTTTTGCGGTACGCGGGCCTCTCACTGTTGTGGCCTCTCCCGCTGCGGAGCACAGGCTCCGGACGCACAGGCTCAGCGGCCATGGCTCACGGGCCCAGCCGCTCCGCGGCATGTGGGATCCTCCCGGACCGGGGCACGAACCCGTGTCCCCTGCATCGGCAGGCGGACTCTCAACCACTGCGCCACCAGGGAAGCCCTAGCTTGGATTTTTTAAGAGAATAAGTCTTCCAGCCCATGAGTACAGGTTGTCTTTCTATTTGTATCTTTTTGGATTTCTTTTAGCAATGGTTAGTAGTTTTCAGTGTACAAGTCTTTCACCATGTTGGCTAATTTATTCCTAAATATTTCATCCCTTTTTAATGCTATAGTAAATAAGATTGTTTTCTTGTTTTCTTCTGACATTGTTCATTGTGTATAGAAATGCAACCGATTTTTGCATTTGGAGTTTGTATACGACAACTTTTCTAACAGTCTTGATATAGCAGGTTTCTTACGGAATCTTTATGATTTTTACATATAAAACCTTGTCATCTAGGAAAGAAGGTAAGTTTACTTTTTTAGTTTGGATAACTTAGATTTCTTTTTCTTATCTAATTGCTTTGGCTAGGAGTTTCAGTACATTGTTGAACAGTGGTGCAGAGAGTGTGCGTCCTTGCCTTCTTTCTGATCTCAGAGGACAAGCTTTCAGTCTGTCTCCATTGAGAATGTTGTTAGCTGTGCTTTTTTCATAAATGGCGTTTATTATGTTGAGAGAATTTACTCTTTCTGGTTTGTTGAGTGTTTTATCTTGAAAGGTTGTTGAATTTTGTCAAATGCTTTTCTCTGCATCAATTGAGATGGTCCTGTGTGTTTTTTTCCTTTACTCTGTTAATGTGGTGTATCACATTAATTGATTTTGTACGTTGACTTCTCTTTGCCTTATATGAATAAAATCCACTTGGTCAACATGTCAGATCTTTTTAATGTGGTATTATTTTGCTAGTATGTTGTTAAGGATTTTGCATCAATATTCATCAGGGGTATTGGTTTCTAGTTTTACTTTCTTGTTGTGTTTTTGTCTGAGATTGGTATCAGAATCATGCTGGCTCCATAGAAAGAATTTGCAAGAGTTCCCTCTTCAACTCTGTAATTTTAGCAGGATTAGTGGTAATTCTTTTGTAAATATTTCATAGAATTTGGTCCTGGGTTTTTCTTGTTTGTTTGTTTTTTTTAAATATTTATTTATTTATTTTTGGTTGTGTTGGGTTTTCATTGCTGGGCGTGGGCTTTCTCTAGTTGTGGCAAGTGGGGGCTACTCTTTGTTGCGGTGCACAGGCTTCTCTTATTGTGGAGCATGGGCTCTAGGCCCACAGGCTGCAGTAGTTGTGGCACGTGAGCTCAGTAGGTGTGGCTTGCAGGCTCTAGAGTGCAGGCTCAGTAGTTGTGGCTTGCGGGCTCTAGAGCGCAGACTCAGTAGTTGTGGCAAATGGGCTTAGTTGCTCCATGGCATGTGGGATCTTCTCAGACCAGGGTTTGAACCCGTGTCCCCTGCAATGGCAGGTGGATTTTTAACCACTGTGCCACCAGGGAAGCCCTGGGTTTTTCTTTGTTGAGGTTTTTGATTACTTTTTGAATTTCTCTAGTTATAATTCGGTTCAAATTTTTTATTTTTTTTCTTTTGAATTTTATTTTTTTATACAGCAGGTTCTTATTAGTTATCCATTTTATACATATTAGTGTATATATGTCAATCCCAATCTCCCAATTCATCACACCACCACCACCTCCCCCGCCACTTTCCTCCCTTGGTGTCCATATGTTCTCTATATCTGTGTCTCAGTTTCTGTCCTGCAAACTAGTTCATCTGTACCATTTTTCTAGGTTCCATGTATATGCGTTAATATACAATATTTTTATCTTTCTGACTTACTTTACTCTGTATGACAGTCTCTAGATCCATCCACGTCTCTGCAAATGACCTAGTTTTGTTCCTTTTTATGGCTGAGTAATATTCCATTGTATATATGTACCACATCTTCTTTATCCATTTGTCTGTCAATGGGCATTTAGGTTGCTTCCATGACCTGGCTATTGTAAATAGTGCTGCAGTGAACATTGGGGTGCCTATGTCTTTTTGAATTGTGGTTTTCTCTGGGTATATGCCCAGTAGTGGTATTGCTGGGTCATATGGTAATTCTACTTTTAGTTTTTTTAAGGAACCTCCATACTGTGCTCCATAGTGGCTGTATCAGTTTACATTCCCACCAACAGTGCAAGAGGGTTCCCTTTTCTCCACACCCTCTCCAGCATTTATTGTTTCTAGATTTTCTAATGATGCCCATTCTAACTGGCGTGAGGTGATACCTCATTGTAGTTTTGATTTGCATTTCTCTAATCATTAGTGATGTTGAGCAGCTTTTCATGTGCTTCTTGGCCATCTGTAAGTCTTCTTTGGAGAAATGTCTATTTAGATCTTCTGCCCATTTTTGGATTGGGTTGTGGGTTTTTTTTTTTGCAGTGGCATATTTTATATATTAATAGAGGGGCTTAAATAAGACAGTTGTAGAAGCTGAAAGACAGGAAAGAAAAAAATGAATCTATGTGATATCTCGAAAACACATTTTTTTGTTTTACCATAGGTACCTTTTTTAAAATTTTTTTAAAGGTAACACTAGTGTTTTTTTAAAATTGCACACAGGTCTATAAACCTAATAAGTAGGTTTTTTTCTGTTTTTTTTAATACAGCAGGTTCTTATTAGTCATCAGTTTTATATACATCAGTGTATACATGTCAGTCCCAATTGCCCAATTCATCACACCACCATCACCACCACCCCCGCGGCTTTCCCCCCTTGGTGTTCATACGTTTGTTCTCTACGTGTGTGTCTCAATTTCTGCCCTGCAAACTGGTTCAGCTGTACCATTTTTCTAGATTCCACATATATGCGTTAATATACAATATTTGTTTTTCTCTTTCTGACTTACTTCACTCTGTATGACAGTCTCTAGATCCATCCACGACTCTATACAAATGACGCAATTTCGTTCCTTTTTATGGCTGAATAAAATTCCATTGTATATATGTACCACATCTTCTTTATCCGTTCGTCTGTTGATGGGCATTTAGGTTGCTTCCATTACCTGGCTATTGTAAATAGTACTGCAATGAATATTGGGGTGCATGTGTCTCTTTGAATTGTGGTTTTCTCTGGATATATGCCCAGTAGTGGGATTACTGGATTATATGTTAATTCTATTTTTAGTTTTTTAAGGAAACCTCCATACTGTTCTCCATAGTGGCTGTATCAGTTTACATTCCCACCAACAGTGCAAGAGGGTTCCCTTTTCTCCACACCCTCTCCAGCATTTGTTGTTTGTAGCTTTTCTGATGAAGCCCATTCTAACTGGTGTGAGATGTTACCTCCTTGTAGCTTTGATTTGCATCTCTCTAATAATTAGTGATGTTGAGCAGCTCTTCATGTGCTTCTTGGCCACCTGTAGGTCTTCTTTGGAGAAATGTCTATTTAGGTCTTCTGCCCATTTTTGGATTGGGTTGTTTGTTTTTTGAATATTGAGCTGCATGAGCTGTTTATATATCTTGGAGATAAATCCTTTGTCTGTTGATTCGTTTGCAAATATTTTCTCCCATTCTGAGTGTTGTCTTTTCGTCTTGTTTATGGTTTCCTTTGCTGTGCAAAAGCTTTTAAGTTTCATTAAGTCCCATTTGTTTATTTTTGGTTTTGTTTCCATTATTCTAGGAGGTGGATCAAAAAAGACCTTGCTGGGATTTATGTCAAAGAGTGTTCTTCCTATGTTTTCCTCTAAGAGTTTTATAGTGTCCAGTCTTACATTTAGGTCTCGAATCCATTTTGAGTTTATTTTTGTGTATGGTGTTAGGGAGTGTTCTAATTTCATTCTTTTACATGTAGCTGTCCAGTTTTCCCAGCACCACTTATTGAAGAGACTGTCTTTTCTCCATTGTATATCCTTGCCTCCTTTGTCATAGATTAGTTGACCGTAGGTGCGTGGGTTTACCTCTGGGCTTTCTATATTGTTCCATTGATCTATGTTTCTGTTTTTGTGCCAGTACCATATTGTCTCGATTACTGTAGCTTTGTAGTATAGTCTGAAGTCAGGGAGTCTGATTCCTCCAGCTCTGATTTTTTCCATCAAGACTGCTTTGGCTATTTGGGATCTTTTGTGTCTCCATACAGATTTTAAGATTTTTTGGTTCTAGTTCCATAAAAAATGCCATTGGTAATTTGATAGGGATTGCATTGAATCTGCAGGTCGCTTTGGGTAGTATAGTCATTTTCACAATATTGATTCTTCCAATCCAGGAACATGGTATATCTCTCCATCTGTTTGTATCATCTTTAATTTCTTTCATCAGTGTCTTATAGTTTTCTGCATACAGGTCTTTTGTCTCTAGGTAGGTTTATTCCTAGGTATTTTATTCTTTTTGTTGCATGGTAAATGGGAGTGTTTCCTTAATTTCTCTTTCAGATTTTTCTTCTTTAGTGTATAGGAATGCAAGAGATTTCTGTGCATTAATTTTGTATCCTGGAGCTTTACCACATTCATTGATTAGCTCTAGTAGTTTTCTGGTGGCATCTTTAGGATTCTCTATGTATAGTATCATGTCATCTGCAAACAGTGACAGTTTTACTTCTTTTCCAATTTGTATTCCTTTTATTTCTTCTTCTTCTCTAATTGCCGAGGCTAGGAGTTCCAAAACTATGTTGAATAGTAGCGGTGAGAATGGACATCCTTGTCTTTTTCCTGATCTTAGAGGAAATGCTTTCAGTTTTTCACCATTGAGAATGATGTTTGGTGTGGGTTTGTCATATATGACCTTTATTATGTTGAGGTAGGTTCCCTCTGTGCCCACTTTCTGGAGAGTTTTTATCATAAATGGATGTTGAATTTTGTCAAAAGCTTTTTCTGCATCTATTGATGATCATATGGTTTTTTTCCTTCAGTTTGTTAATATGGTGTATCACATTGATTGATTTGCATATATTGAAGAATCCTTGCATCCCTGGGATAAATCCCACTTGATCATGGTGTATGATCCTTTTAATGTGTTGCTGGATTCTGTTTGCTAGTATTTTGTTGAGGATTTTTGCATGTATGTTCATCAGTGATACTGGTCTGTAATTTTCTTTTTTTGTAGTATCTTTGTCTGTTTTGGTATCAGGGTGATGGTGGCCTCATAGAATGAGTTTGGGAGTGTTCCTTCCTCTGCAATTTTTTGGAAGAGTTTGAGAAGGATGGGTGTTAGCTCTTCTCTAAATGTTTGATAGAATTCACCTGTGAAGCCATCTGGTCCTGGACTTCTGTTTGTTGGAAGATTTTTAATCACAGTTTCGATTTCATTACTTGTGATTGGTCTGTTGATATTTTCTATTTCTTTCTGGTTCAGTCTTGGAAGGTTATACCTTTCTAAGAATTTGTCCATTTCTTCCAGGTTGTCCATTTTATTGGCATAGAGTTGCTTGTAGTAGTCTCTTAGGATGCTTTGTATTTCTGCGGTGTCCGTTGTAATTTCTCCTTTTTTATTACTAATTTTATTGATTTGAGTCCTCTCTTTTTCTTGATGAGTCTGGCTAATGGTTTATCAGTTTTGTTTATCTTCTCAAACAACCAACTTTTAGTTTTGTTGATCTTTACTATTGTTTTCTTTGTTTCTGTTTCTTTTATTTCTGTTCTTTATGATTTCTTTCCTTCTAGTACCTTTGGGTTTTGTTTGTTCTTTCTCTAGTTCCTGTAGGTGTAAAGTTAGATTGTTTGAGATGTTTGTTGTTTCCTGAGGTAGGATTTTATTGCTGTAAACTTCCCTCTTAAGCTTCCCTCGTCGTGTTTTCATTGTCATTTGTCTCTAGGTATTTTTTGATTTCCTCTTTGATATCTTCAGTGATCTCTTCGTTATTTAGTAACGTATTGTTTAGCCTCCATGTGTTTGTGTTTTTTATGTTTTTTTCCCCTGTAACTGATTTCTAATCTCATAGTGTTGTGGTCAGAGAAGATGCTTGATACGATTTCAGTTTTCTTAAATTTACTGAGGCTTGATTTGTGCCCCAAGATGTAATCTATCCTCGATGATGTTCCGTGCACACTTGAGAAAAAAAGTGTAATCTGCTGTTTTTGGATGGAATGTCCTATAAATATCAATTAAACCTCTCTGGTCTATTGTGTCATTTAAAGCTTCTGTTTCCTTATTAATTTTCTGTTTGGATGATCTGTAAGTGAGGTGTTAAAGTCCCCCACTATTACTGTGTTACTGTCGATTTCTTCTTTTATAGCTGTTAGCAGTTGCCTTATGTATTGAGGTGCTCCTGTGTTGGGTGCATATAGATTTAATATCTTCTTCTTGGATTGATCCCTTAATCATTATGTAGTGTCCTTCCTTGTCTCTTGTAACAGTCTTTATTTTAAAGTCTATTTTGTCTGATATGAGTATTGCTACTCCAGGTTTCTTTTGATTTCCATTTGCATGGAATATCTTTTTCCATCCCCTCACTTTTAGTCTGTATGTGTCCCTAGGTCTCAAGTGGGTCTCTTGTAGAGAGCATATATGTGGGTCTTGTTTTTGTATCCATTCAGCGAGCTGTTGTCTTTTGGTTGGAGTATTTAATCCATTCACATTTAAGGTAATTATTGATATGTATGTTCCTTTTACCATTTTCTTAATTGTTTTGGGTTTGTTTTTGTAGGTCTTTTTCCTCTCTTGTGTTTCCCACTTAGAGAAGTTCCTTTAGCATTTGTTGTAGAGCTGGTTTGGTGGTGCTGAATTCTTTTAGCTTTTGCTTGTCTGTAAGGCTTTTGATTTCTCCTTCGAATCTGAATGAGTACCTTGCTGGGTAGAGTCATCTTGGTTGTAGGTTTTTCCCTTTCATCACTTCAAGTATATTATGCCACTCCCTTCTGGCTTGTAGAGTTTCTGCTGAGAAATCAGCTGTTAACCTTATGGGAGTTCCCTTGTACGTTATTTGTTGTTTTGGCCTTGCTGCTTTCAATAATTTTTCTTTGTCTTTAAGTTTTGCCAATTTGATTACTGTGTGTCTTGATATGTTTCTCCTTGGGTTTATCCTGTATGGGACTCACTGCGCTTCCTGGACTTGGGTGGCTATTTCCTTTCCCATGTTAGGGAAGTTTTCGACTATAATCTCTTCAAATATTTTCTCGGGTCCTTTCTCTCTCTCTTCTCCTGGGACCCCTGTAATGCGAATGTTGTTGCGTTTAATGTTGTCCCAGAGGTCTCTTAGGCTGTCTTCATTTCTTTTCATTCTTTTTTTTTTTATTCTGTTCCGTAGCAGTGAATTCCACCATTCTGTCTTGCAGGTCACTTCTCTGTACTTCTGCCTTAGTTATTCTGCTATTGATTCGTTCTAATATATTTTTCATTTCAGTTATAGTATTGTTCATCTCTGTTTGTTTGTTCTTTAATTCCTCTAAGTCTTTGTTAAACATTTCTTGCATGTTCTTGATCTTTGCCTCCATTCTTTTTCCGAGGTCCTGGATCATCTTCACCATCATTATTCTGAATTCTTTTTCTGGAAGGTTGCCTATCTCCACTTCATTTAGTTGTTTTTCTGGGATTTTATCTTGTTCCTTCATCTGGTACATAGCCCTCTGCCTTTTCATCTTGTCTGTCTTTCTGTGAATGTGGTTTTTGTTCCACAGGCTGCAGGATTGTAGTTCTTCTAGCTTCTGTTGGCTGCCCTCTGGTGGATGAGACTGTCTAAGAGGCTTGTGCAAGTTTCCTGATGGGAGGGACTGGTGGTGGGTAGAGCTGGCTGTTGCTCTGGTGGGCAGAGCTCAGTAAAACTTTAATCCGCTTGTCTGCTCCTGGGTTTGGCTGGGTACCCTCCCTGTTGGTTCTTTGGCCTGAGGCGACCCAACACTGGAGCCTGTCGGGTTATTTGGTGGGGCTAATGGTGGACTCTGGGAGGACTCACACCAAGGAGTACTTCCCAGAACTTCTGCTGCCAGTGTCCTTGTCCCCACGGTGAGCACAGCCCCCCACCCCTGCCTCTGCAGGAGACCCTCCAACACTAGCAGGTAGGTCTGGTTCAGTCTCCTATGGGGTCACTGCTCCTTCCTCTGGGTCCTGATGCACACACTGCTTTATGTGTGCCCTCCAAGAGTGGAGTCTCTGTTTCCCCCAGTCCTGTCAAAGTTCTGCAATCAAATCCCACTAGCCTTCAAAGTCTGATTCTCTAGGAACTCCTCCTCCCGTTGCTGGACTCCGAGTTTGGAAAGCCTGACGTGGGGCTCAGAGCCTTCACTCCGGTGGGTGGACGTCTGTGGTGTAAGTGTTCTCCAGTCTGTGAATCACCCACCCAGCGGTTATGGGATTTGATTTTACTGTGATTGCGCCCCTCCTACCGGCTCATTGCGGCTTCTCCTTTGTCTTTGTACGTGAGGTATCTTTTTTGGTGAGTTCCAGTGTCTTCCTGTTGATGACTGTTCAGCAGTTAGTTGTGATTCCAGTGCTCTTGCACGAGGGAGTGAGAGCATGTCCTTCTAGTCTGCCATCTTGAACCAATCTCCAATTTTTTTATTTCATAATGATAAATCAAGTTTAGTAGGTTGTATGTTTCTAAGAATTTACCTGTATCTTTTAGATTCTGTACTTTGTAGGCATTATTGTTCATAGTACTTCCTTATCTTCCTTAAAAAACTTTCTTTGATATCAGTTGCAATCGTTTCTCTTTCATATCTGTTCTTAATTATTTGAATCTTTTTTTTTTTTCTTAGTGTAGCTAAGGGTCTTCTCATTCAGTTTTTTCAAAACACCAACTGTTGGTTTGTTCATTTTTATATTTTTCTACTTTCTATTTTATTTATCTCTGGTCTAATCTTTCTTTTTTTTTAAATACGTTAATTTATTAATTTTTGGCTGCATTGGGTCTTCGTTGTTGGGTGTTCGTTGCGGAGTGCAGGCTTCTGATTGTGGTGGCTTTTCTTGTTGCAGAGCTTGGGCTTTAGGCATGCAGGCTTCAGTAGTTGTGGCATGCAGGCTCAGTAGTTGTGGCACACAGGCTTAGTTGCTCTGCCCAGACTAGGGCTCGAACCTGTGTCCCCTGCATTGGCAGGCGGATTCTTAACCATTGCCCCACCAGGAAAGTCCCTGGTTTCACTTTTCTTATTTACCTCTTTCCTTCTGCTAAACTTGGGTTTAGTTTGTTTTTGTTTTTCTACTTCCTAGAGGTGTAAAAATAAATTTCTGATTTGAGATCTTTTTTTTTTACTGTAAGCATTTAGCAGTTTTGAATTTCCTTTTAGTACAGCCTTCATTGTGTGTTATAACTTTTGGTAGGTTGTATTTTCCTTTTCATCCATATATTTAAAAATTCCCTTGTGATTTCTTCTTAGACCCATTAGTGGTTTAAGAGTGAGTTGTTTAATTTCCGCATTTGGGGGAATTTTCTTTTTTTTCTTCTGCTGTTTATTTCATTGTTGTTTACTTTTATGATATCAGTCTCTTAAAATTGTTAAGATTTGTGTTTTGGCCAAACATGTGGTCTGTCATGGAGAATGCTTTATGTGTGCTTGAGACGCATGTGTTTTCTGCTGTTGGGTCATGTGATCTGTTATGTCTAATAACCAGTAAGGTCTGTAGTTTCCTTATTGATCTTTTTGGTTCCATCCGTAAGTTCAGCTGGGGCATTGAAGTCTCATAGTATTCCTGTGCTGCTATTTCTCTCTTCCTTTCCTTTAATGTTTGCTTCATTTTTCTGAGATATCTAATGTTAGATGTATATATATTTTTACTTGATACTTCTTTTTGGTAAATTGACCCATTTATCATTATATAATGTATTTTTGTCTCATGTCACTTGTTTTTCTTCAGTTTATTTTGTCTGGTATAATGTATTCTCTCCTGCTTTCTTTAGGATGGAATATATTTTTCCATCCTTTCACCTTTCTGTGTCCTTATATTTGTGAACACTAGCAGTTCCAAGTCTCTCACAGTGTGTCCCTTGCCCTCTGTTTTCCCCCGTTACTTACTCTAGTGGTCCCTGCTTAGGTACACTGTACAGTGGTGAAAGGCAGGTGCCCTGGCCAGCCCCCTTCACTCCACTGTAACTCCAGAGGGAATGCATCGAGTGTTTCCTTCTGTTCATGACATTTCTTGAAATGTTCTTGTTTAATCAGAATTTATTTTTTTCCATATCCTTTTTTTCTTGATTTTTAATTGTCCAGGAAGTTTTTAACTTTACTATTATGATATATTTTTTCATAACCTGTGGCAATAATGTATAATAGTAAATTTTCTGATTTCTAATCAATGTTTTATTGGTGGCAAAAACAAAGAAATTCTTTGGCTTTTGTTAATGCCTAGCTATGTAAATTTAAATGGATAAAATTGTATTTATATTTTTGAGCATGGTTATCTTATTGAGATTTGAGTTCAAGTATTCTATTTTTTCTAATGTTCATACCATTTTTTTTTAGTATGCTACTACAGAATCACGTTGACAAACTAAATTAAGTACAGTGGATACATTTTCATTGTCTGAAAGATGCTGAAATACATGTGAATAAAACGATGATAAAAAATTGTCCAAAAATCTGTCAAGAGATTTTTCTCTCATTTCAGTTATTTTTTATAGATATGTATGTGCATGAGTGCATGGATGTGCAAGTCTGTGGTTTAGAAAAAAGAGATCATGATTTTAAAACTATGTATTATATCTTTTTTCGGTTGAAATTGTCTTCAGTATATTCCATTGCCTGGAATTTTTCTATGCAATCCTGTTAATGGTTTAAGTAGTAGTAAGATTACTAACAATTTATGTGTATGTGCTGTGTGTCCACATCTGTAACGACCTTTCATGCCATTCACCTTGGACTTCTTTCAAGTTTTCTCAGGGAACCCTCTGTCCATGTACTTCTAATGCTTTCTGTATTACTTAACTATTTGATTCTTAAGCTTCAGTTGCTGAGCACAGCCCTCTGAGTTCAAGTGTTTGCTGTAACATTTCTTACCTTCTTGATCTGAGTCAAGTTTCTCAGAGTGTCTGTGACAGTTTTTGTCCTCTGTAAGATGGGGACAGATCTTCCTTTAATGAGCTGTTATGTTGATAACAAGGTCTTGCCTGTAAAAGTACTTACTTAGAGTAACATTACTGTAACTTAGAGCAATAGGAAGTGTTCAGACACTTTTAGTCGTTGTTGTTATCATCATCATAGTTGAAGATTTTGACCTTTCATTAAAAGCACTGCGAACTTTGTCATCTCATCTGTATACTGAATCTCAGTGTGTAGAACGTAATACCTAACACTTCTGCATACACAACATGGTGTTGAGTGTTACTTATAGGCGTTTCATAGATTTTTCGACAGTGATGAAAAATCATATTAATTGGAGGACCTCATAGGTCTTATGAAAAAGTATAAGAAATTAAGATTAGAGATACGTAATTTTTCCAAATACCTCTAAATGGATCTGGTAGAACACATACTTTAATTGAATCAGTCCTTACCCCTTCCTCGTCTTTTCCATTTGTATGAAGATGAGAACTCTTCATGGCCCATTGGTGAAATGTGGTTTCATTTCAGGAACGGTTGACCTTTGAGGATGTGGCCATCGAATTCACTGAGGAGGAGTGGGAATGCCTGGACCCTGCTCAGAGGGCCTTGTACAGGGACGTGATGGTGGAGACCTACAGGAACCTGATCTCCCTGGGTGAGGATAACTTCCCTTCAGAGCTGGGATCTGCCCTTGGGTATCTTCGCATTTTCCCTCGTGTGCCTCTTGGGAGGCCCTGATAATCTTTGAAAGCCCTGTTGACTCCATCATGTGGCATCATGAGTTTAAACTGACCCTTTCTTCAGATGCTCTGCACGTTTCATGTTACGTCAGCGGTTGTCCCAGAGCTTAATTACGTACAAAGCTCAATGGCAAACTTTAAAAAATACCAAATTTCCTATTTTCTGCCTTTTGGCTTTTGACTCAGTTTTTGCAGGAAGAGAGCTTGATGTCTGCATATTACACCGTTCCCTGTGTAGAAGGGAGGCGGTGGATGAATTTGTGAAATACTTTTCCTGACCCATCTGTAATGTCCTCACCCCTCAGCTGAACAAAGAACTGGGATTTTAGGAAAACCACAGCACTTCACATTTCTTTGTCCTGATAAACCAGAATTTCTGTTTCTTTTTTAAAAAATTTTTTGGCCACACCTTCTGGCTTGTGGGATCTCAGTTCCCTGAGTAGGGATTGAACCCGTGCCCTCTGCATTGGAAGCATGGAGTCTTAACCGGTGGGCCACCAGGGAAGTCCCAGAATTTCTTTTTCTGATCTGAATATTATCTCCACATTGGAGCAAGAGAAAGAGCCGTGGACAGTGGGGAGAAATGTGAAAAATAGCCAAGAATACATTGTGTGGGAGTCAAAAGTGCAAACAAAGATGGGTATCTCAGAAGGGCTGTTTCTTTTGTTTAGGGGTGTGTGGGACAGGCGGGTGGATTGGATCTTCTGTGATTGTTACTTCGGAAAAGTGTAAGGACAGTGGAAGGAGAGATGCTCCTTTTGATCCCAAATCCTACAAGGGGTGCCTATGTGAATCTCTCAGGCTCTTAGCTTGGCATCTGTGGGTCGAGTACATGGTCCCATCTCAAGATCCTATAATGTCTGACCCTTACACATTGTATTCTTTTTACTCTTGTACTGCTCTATCTGGTCTGGGAATGTCGACTGTTCCTAATTTTACCTAATTTTGCCTCTTAAATTTCTTTGAAGTATGTTCCTAAGGTCTGAAATTTTACCTGGTTTCCTTGTTGGGATAATCCACCTATGTTTATCTGGCAGCCTCTTGTGGAGTCTCTAGGGAGAGTGTTTACTGGGTAACAGAAAATTTTGATAGAGACACTATTCCTCGTACGTTGTAGTATTTTCTTGCTCTGTACAAAATCACCACTCGAAGCTACTCAGTAGAGTGGTCAGCATGTTCTAGGATATGAGATAGAAAGCACCACAAGAGTCTGACTGATAAGTCTTACCGGGTTTTTTTCTGGCTTTGGGGACTGTCACAAAAGGCTGTCTCAAGGGCACTGTGACCGTGTTATTCATGTGTCTCAATGACCATACATTTTAGCCTCTTTAAATTGGTATAGGAATTTATCCCAGGACAACTTTGTCAAAGCTCACATTCTCATATCTGTGAGGCTGTTGGCTAAAGTGTTGTTGATGCCACATTTTTCACTGCCTGTGCCATTGTTCATTCTACCCCAACAGCGAATTTTGAAGCGTCTTAATGAGAGCGTATGAAGTGGAGGGATACCTTCAGTGATGAACGATAATGTGTTTATAACACTGGTACTTTGATTTCGTACATTTCTATGCATTATAAATGATTTTTTATTTTATCATTAGGTTCAAATTTCCATGTTACTCTTGGGGGTTTTGTTTTATGTTTGCAACGCGTGGGATGGTTGATTGGGGATGGGTCCCTGTGGTGGAATTTGTTATCAGTCCCTCTTAGAATCTTTATATATTCTTCATACTCATCTATTATCAGATATGTGATTTAGAAATGTTTTCTCTTTTACTGTTGGTTGTCTTTTCACTGTGCTTTAATGCACAGTAGTTTATATTTTTGATATAGTCCAATTTATCTGTATTTTGTAGCCTGTGCTTTTGGTGTTATACCTGATAAATCATTTGTGGGTCCAATGACAAGAAACTTTTTCTGTATGTTTACTTCTAGGAGTTTTATATACTTGGGACTTAGGTTTAGGTCTTTGAACCATTTTGAGTTAATTTTTGTCTGTAGCGTAAGATAATGGTCTAAGTAAATACTTTTGTTAGTAGGTATCCAGTTTTGGCAACACATTTTAAAAAAAAATTTATTTTTAATTAATTAACTTTTTTTGGCTGCGTTGGGTCTTGCTGCGCATGGGCTTTCTCTACTTGTGGTGAGCAGGGTCTACTCTTTGTTACGTTGCACAGACTTTTCGTTGTGGTGGCTTCTCTTGTTGTGGAGCACCAGCTCTAGGCACGTGGGCTCAGTAGTTGCAGCACATGTGCTTAGTAGTTGTGGCACCCGGAGTTCAGTAGCTGTGACACATGGGCTCAGTAGTTGTGGCTTGTGGGCTCTAGAGTGCAGGCCCAGTAGTTGTGGCACACGGGCTTAGTTGCTCCATGGTATGTGGGATCTTCCCGGACCAGGGCTCGAACTCATGTCCCCTGCATTGACAGGTGGATTCTTAACCACTGCGCCACCAGGGAAGTCCTGTCAATACCTTTTGTTCCACTGACTGCATTCTCCCATTAAGTGGTCTTTACACCTTTTTGAAACATCGTTTAAACATCTACACAAGAGGTTTTTTTTTTAAAGTATAGTTAATTTATAATGTTGTGTTAATTTCAGGTGTATAGCAATTTACAAGATACTTAATATAGTTACCTGAGCTATACAGTAGGTCCTTGTTGTTTATCTATTTTATATATAGTAGTTTGTATATATTCATCCCAGACTCCTAATTTATCTCTCTCCTCGCCCCCCCACCCCCCCGCATCCTGCACTTTCCCCTTTGGTAACCGTAAGTTTGTTTTCTATGTCTGTGAGTCTATTTCTGTTTTGTATATAAGTTCATTTATATCACTTTTTTAGGTTCCACGTATAAGTAATATCATATATGTCTTTCTTTGTCTGACTTCACAGGTCCATCCATGTTGCTGCAAAAGGCATTATTTCATTGTCTTTTATGAATGAATAATATTCCATTGTATATATGTGCCACATCTTCTTTATCCCTTCATCTGTCAATGAAAATTTAGGTTGCTTCCATGTCCTGGCTAGTGTAAATAGTGTTGCTATAAACATTGGGGTGCATATATCTTTTCAAATTAGAGTTTTCATCTTTTCCGGATATATGCCCAGGATTGGAATTGCTTGTTCATGTGGTAGCTTTATTTTTAGTTCTTTAAGGAACCTCCATACGGTTCTCCAAAGTGGCTACAGCAGTTTACATTCCTTCCAGCAGTGTAGGAGTGTTCTGTTTTCTCCACACCCTCTCAAGCATTTACTGTTTGTAGACTTTTTTTTTTTGGCCACGCCGGATCTTAGTTGTGGCACGCAGAATATTTAGTTGGGGCATGCGGACTTCTTAGTTGCTGTATGACTCTCAGTTGCGACATGCGTATGGGATCTAGTTCCCCGACCAGGGATTGAACCTGGGCCCCCTGCATTGGCAGCGTGGAGCCTTACCGCCTGGACCACCAGGGAAGTCCCCTATTTGTAGACTTTTTGATGGTGGTCATTCTGACCAGCGTGAGGTGATAGCATTTTTTGGTTTTGATTTGCATTTACGTAATAATTAGTGACATTGAGCATCTTTTCATGTGGCTGTTGGCCATCTTTTTGTCTTCTTTGGAGAAATATCTATTTAGGTCTTCTGCTAATTTTTTGATTGGGTTGTATGGTTTTTTTGATATTAAGCTATATGAATTTTGTATATTTTGGAAATTAATCCCTTTTTGGTAGCATCATTTGCAAATATACTCTTCTAGTCCTTAGGTTGTATTTTCGTACTTTTTATGGTTTCCTTTGCTTCGCAGTAGCTTTTAAGTTTAATTAGGTCCCATTTGTTTATTTTTGCTTTTATTTCCGTGTCTCTAGGAGAGAGATCCAAAAAAATATTGCTGTGATTTATATCAAAGAGTGTTCTGCCTTTGTTTTCCTCTAGGAGTTTTATAGTATCTGGTCTTACATTTAGCTGTTTAATCCATTTTGAGTTTATTTTTGTATGTGGTGTTAGAGAATGTTCTAGTTTCATTATTTTCCATGTAGCTGTCCAGTTATCCCAGCACCACTTACTAAAAAGACTGTCTTTTCTCCATTGTATATTCTTTCCTTCTTTGTCATAGAATAATTGACTATAAGTGAGTGGGTTTATTTCTGGGCTTTCTATTCTGTTCCATTGATCTGTGTTTCTGTTTTTTGCCAGTACCATACCGTCTTGATGACTGTAGGTTTGTAGTATTGTCTGAAGTCAGGGAGTGTGATTCCTCTAGCTCCATTCTTCTTTCTCGAGATTGTTTTAGATATTCGGTGTCTTTTGTGTTTTCATACAAATTTTAAAAATGTTTTGTTCTCGTTCTGTGAAAAATGCCATTGTTAATTTGATAAGGATTGCATTGAATATGTAGATTGCCTTGGGTAATATGGTAATTTTAACAATGTTGCTTATTCCAATCCAAGAATATGGTATATATTTTCATCTGTTTGTGTCATCTTTGATATCTTTCATCAGCATCATATAGGTTTTTTTTGGGTTTTTTTGTGGTACGTGGGCCTCACACCGCTGTGGCCTCTCCCGCTGTGGAGCACAAGCTCCAGACGCGCAGGCCCAGCGGCCATGGCTCACGGGCCCAGCCGCTCTGCGGCATGTGGGATCCTCTCAGACCGGGGCACGAACCCGCGTCCCCTGCATCGGCAGGCGGACTCTCAACCACTGCGCCACCAGGGAAGCCCAGCATCATATAGTTTTACAAGTACAGTTATTTTGCTTCCTTAGGTAGGTTTATTCCTCGGAATGTTATTTTTTGTGATGAGATGATAAATGGGATTGTTTCCTTAATTTCACTTTCTGATATTTCATTGTTAGTATATAGAAATGCAACAGATTTTTGTATATTTATTTTTTATATTTATCCAGCAACTTTACCCTGTTCGTTGATGAGGTCTAGTAGTTATCTGGTGGCATCTTCAGGATTTTCTACGTGTAGCATCATGTCATCTGCATACAGTGATAGTTTTACTTCTTTTCCTATCTGGATTCCTTTTATTTCTTTTTGTTTTCTGATTGCAGTGGCTAGGACTTCCAAATGTATGTTGAATAAAAGTGGTGAGAGTGGACATCCTTGTCTTGTTCCTGATCTTAGAGGAAATGCTTTCACCTTTTCATTGTTGAGTATGATGTTAGTTGTGTGTTTGTCATATATGGTCTTTATTATGTTGAAGTAGGTTCCATTTGTGCTTACTTTCTGAAGCGTTTTTATCATAAATCAGTTGCTGAATTTTGTGAGAGGCTTTTTCTGCAACTACTGAGATGATCATATGGTTTTTAGTCTTCAATTTGTTAATGTGGTGTATCATATTAATTGACTTGCAGATATTGAAAATCTTGCATTCCTGGAATAAATCCCACTTGATCATGGTTTATGATTCTTTTAATGTATTGTTGGATTCTGTTTGCTAGTATTTTGTTGTGGGTTTTTGCATATATGTGATATTGACTTGTAATTTTCTTTTTTTGGAATATCTTTTTCTGGCTTTGGTGTCAGGGTTATTATGGCCTCACAGAATGAGTTCATTGGAAGTGTTCCTTCCTCTCCAAAAGTATTTTTTGTAATAGTTTCAGAAGAATGAGTGTTAGCTCTTGTCTGAATATCAGAATGGGAGAATTCACCTGTGAAGCCATCTGGTCCTGGACCTTTGTTTCTTGGAAGATTTTTAATCACAGTTACAATTTCAGTACTTGTGATTGGTCTGTTCCTATTTTCTATTTCTTCGTGGTTCATTCTTAGGAGATTGTACCTTTCTAACCCATTTCTTCTAGGTTGTCCATTTTATTGGAGTATAGTTTCTTGGAGAAGTCTCTTCTGATTCTTTGTATTTCTGTGGTGTCCATTGTAACGTATCCGTTTTGATTTCTGATTTTATTGATTTGGGCCCTCTCCCTTTGTTATTAATGACTCTGGCTCAATGTTTTTCAATATTCTTTTTTTCTTTTATTGGGGTATAGTGGTTTTACAATGTGTTTGTTTCTACTGTACAGCTAAGTGAAGTAGAGTTCCCTGTGCTGTACATCAGGTTCTCATTAGTTATCTATTTTACACATATTAGTATAAAATAGCATGTTAAAAGATACTTTCTTCTTTTCCAATATAAGCATTTAAAGCAGCAAATTTCCCTGTAATTACCATTTCACTTATTAGGTTTTTTTAAATTAATTTTTATTGGGGTATAGTTGCTTTACAATGTTGTGTTAGTTTCTACTGTACAGCAAAGTGAATCAACTCTACGTATACATATATCCCCTCTTTTTCGGATTTCCTTCCCATTTAGGTCACCACAGAGCATTGAGTAGAGTTCCCTGTGCTATACAGTAGGTTCTCATTAGTTATCTATTTTATACATAGTATCAATAGTGTATATATGACAATCCCAATCTCCCAATTCATCCCACCCGACCCTGCCCCTTGGTATCCATACGTTTGTTCTCTACATCTTTGTCTTTATTTCTGCCTTGCAAACAGGTTGATCTGTATCATTTTTCTAGATTCCACCTATATGCGTTAATATACGATGTTTGTTTTTCTCTGACTTACTTCACTCTGTATGACAGTGTCTAGGCCAACCACGTCTCTACAAATGACCCAATTTCATTCTGTTTATGACTGAGTAATATTCCACTGTGTATTTGTACTACATTTTCTTTATCTGTTGGTCTGTCAATAGGCATTTAGGTTGCTTCCAGGACCTGGCTATTCTAAATAGTGCTGCAATGAACATTGGGGTGAATGTGTCTTTGAGTTATGGTTTTCTCTGGGTATATGCCCAGTAGTGGGATTGCTGGGTCTTATGGTAATTCTATTTTTAGTTTTTTAAGGAACCTCCATACTGTTCTCCGTAGTGGCTGTATCAATTTCCATTCCCACCAACAGTGTGAGAGGGTTCCCTTGTCTCCACACCCTCTCTAGCATTTATTGTTTGTAAATTTTTTTATGATGGCCATTCTGACTTGTGTGAGCTGATGCCTCATTGTAGTCTTGATTTGCATTTCTCTAATAATTAGTGATGTTGAGCATGTTTTCATGTGCCTCTTGGCCCTCTGTATGTCTTTTTTGGAGAAATGTCTGTTTAGGTCTTCTGCCCATATTTTGATTGGGTTGTTTGTTTTTTTGATATTGAGCTGCATGAACTATTTGTATATTTTGGAGAGTAATCTTTGGTCCATTAATTCGTTTGTAATTATTTTCTCCCATTCTGAGGGTTGTCTTTTTGTCTTGTTTATGGTTTCCTTTGTTGTGCTGAAACTTTTAAGTTTAATTAGGTCCAATTTGTTTATTTTTGTTTTTATTTCCATTACTCTAGAAGGTTGGTCAGAAAAGATCTTGCTGTGATTGATGTCAAAGAGTGTTCTCTCTCTGTTTTCCTCTTAAGAGTTTTATAGTATGTGGCCTTACATTTAGGTCTTTAATCCATTTTGAGTTTATTTTTGTTTATGTTGTTAGGGAGTTTTCTAATTTCATTCTTCTACATGTAGCTGTCCAGTTTTCCCAGCACCACTTATTGAAGGTACTGTCACCATTGTATATTCTTGCCTCTGTTGTAGATTAATTGGCCATATGTACATGGGTTTATTTTGGGGCTCTCTATTCTGTTTCATAGATGTATGTGTCTGCTTTTGGGCAAGTACCACACTGTTCTGATGCCTGTGACTTTGTAGTATAGTCTGAAGTCAGGGAGCCTGATTCCTCCAGCTCTGTTTTTTTTCCCTCAAGATTGCTTTGGCTACTTGGGGTCTTTTGTGTTTCTATATAGATTTTAAGATTTTTTTTGTTCTAGTTCTGTGAAAAATGCCATTGGTAATTTGATAACAATTGCATTGAATCTGTAGATTGCTTTGGGTAGTATAGTCATTTTCACAGTATTGATTCTTCAAATCCAAGAACATGGTATATCTCTCCATCTGTTTGTGTCGTCTTAGATTTCTCTCATCAGTGTT
The DNA here is from genome assembly GCF_003676395.1 of Aethalodelphis obliquidens. NCBI lineage: Eukaryota > Metazoa > Chordata > Mammalia > Artiodactyla > Delphinidae > Aethalodelphis > Aethalodelphis obliquidens. Next base: position 16,040,647 of record NW_020837987.1, on the reverse strand, counting down.
TTATAGTTTTCTGAATACACGTCTTTTACCTCCTTGGGTAGGTTTATTCCTAGGTATTTTATTCTTTTTTTGTTGCAGTGGTGAATGGTATTGTTTCCTTAATTTCTCTTTCTGGTCTTTAGTTGTTCATGTATAGGAGTGCAAGAGATTTCTGTGCATTAATTTTGTATCCTGCAACTTTACCAAATTCATTGATTAGCTCTAGTGGTTTTCTGGTGGCATCTTTAGGATTTTCTACGTATAGTGTCATCTCATCTGCAAACAATTTTACTTCTTCTTTTCCAATTTTATATTCCTTTTGTTTCTTTTTCTTTTCTGATTTCTGTGGCTAGGACTTCCAAAACTGTATTGAATAGTAGTTATGAGAGTGGACCTCCTTGTCTTGTTCCTGATCTTCGAGGAAATGCTTTCAGTTTTTCAACATTGAGAATGATGTTAGCTGTGTGTCATACATGGCCTTTATTATGTTGAGGTAGGTTCCATCTGTGCCCACTTTCTGGAGAGTTTTTATCATAAATAGGTGTGGAATTTTGTTAAAAGCTTTTTCTGCATCTATTCAAATGATCATATGGTTTTCATTCAATTTGTTAATATGGTGTATCACATTGGTTGATTTGCGTATATTGAAGAATCCTTGCATCTCTGGGGTAAATCCCACTTGATTGTGGTGTATGATTCTTTTAATGTGTTGTTGAATTCTGTTTGCTAGTAGTTTGTTGAGGATTTTTGTGTCTATATTCATCAGTAATATTGGTCTGTAATTTTCTTTTTTCGGGATATCTTTGTCTGCTTTGGGTATCGGTGACGGTGGCCTCACAGAATGAGTTTGGAAGAGTTCCTTCCTCTTCAGCTTTTTGGAAGAGTTTGAGGATGGATGTTAGCTCTTCTCTAAGTGTTTTGTAGAATTCACCTGTGAAGCCATCTGGTCCTGGACTTTTGTTCCGGAAGATTTTTAATCACAGTATCAATTTCATTACTTGTGATTGGTCTGTTCATATTCTTTGTTTCTTCCTGGTTCAGTCTTAGAAGGTTATACCTTTTTAAGAATTTGTCCATTTCTTCCAGGTTGTCCATTTTATTGGCCTATAGTTGCTTATAGTAGTCTCTTATGATCCTTTGTATTTCTGCAGTGCTCTTTGTAACTTTTCCTTTTTCATTTCTAATTTTATTGATTTGAGTCCTCTCCCTCTTTTTCTTGATGAGCCTGGCTAAAGGTTCATCAATTTTGTTTATCTTCTCAAAGAACCAGCTTTTAGTTTTATTGATCTTTGCTATTGTTTCTGTTTCATTTATTTCTGCTTTTATCTTTATGATTGATTTCTTTCTACTAACTGGGTTTTTTTGGTTCATCTTTCTCTAGTTCCTTTAGCTGTTTAGATTGTATATTTGAGATTTTTCTTGTTTCTTCAGGTAGGATTGTATTGCTGTAAACTTCCTTCTTAGAACTGCTTTTGCTGCATCCCGTATGTTTTGGATCCTCGTGTTTTCATTGTTATTTGTCTCTAGGTATTTTTTGATTTTCTCTTTGATTTCTTTACTGATCTCTTGGTTATTTAGTAGTGTAGTGTTTAGCCTTCATGCATTACATATTTTTTACAGTTCTTTTCCCCTGTAATTGATTTCTTATCTCATAGAGTTGTGGTTGGAAAAGATGCTTGATATGATTTCAGTTTTCTTAAATTTACCAGGGCTTGATTTGTTACCCAAGATGTGATCTCTCCTGGAGAATGTTCCATATGCACTTGAGAAGAAAGTGTATCCTTCTGCTTTCAGGTGGAATGTCTATAAATATCAATTAAATCTATCCGGTCTATTGTGCCATTTAAAGCTTGTGTTTCCTTGTTTATTTTCTGTCTGGATGATCTGTCCATTGGTGTAAGTGGGGTGTTAAAGTTCCCCACTATTGTGTTACTATCGATTTTCCCTTTTGTGGCTGTTAGCATTTGCCTTATGTATTGAGGTGCTCTTATGTTGGGTGCATAAATATTTACAATTGTATGTTTCCTTGCATTGATCCCTTGATCTTTATGTAGTGTCCTTCCTTATCTCTTGTAACAGTCTTTATTTTAAAGTCTATTTTATCTGATATCAGTATTGTTACTCCAGCTTTCTTTTGATTCCCGTTTGTCTGGAACATCTTTTTCCATCCCCTCACTTTCAGTCTGTATGTGTCCCTAGGTTTGAAGTGGGTCTCTTGTAGACGGCATATATACAGGTCTTGTTTTTGTATCCATTCAGCCAGTCTGTCTTTTGGTTGGAGCATTGAACCCGTTCACATTTAGGGTAATTATTGATATGTATGTTCCTATTACCATTTTCTTAATTGTTTTGGGTTTGTTTTTGTAGGTCTTTTTCTTCTTTTGTGTGTCCTGCTTAGAGAAGTTCCTTTAGCATTTTCTGTAGAGCTGGTTTGGTGATGCTGAATTCTCTTAGCCTTTGCTTATCTGTAAAGCTTTTGATTTCTCCGTGGAATCTGAATGAGATCCTTGCTGGGTAGGATAATCTTGGTTGTAGGTGTTTCCCTTTCATCACTTTAAATAAATCCTGCCACTCCCTTCTGGCCTGCAGTTTCTGCTGAAAGATCATCTGGTAATCTTATGGGGATTCCCTTGTATGTTATTTGTTGCTTTTCCCTTGTTGCTTTTAATAGTTTTTCTTTGTATTTAATTTTTGATAGTTTGATTAATATGTGTTTTGGCGTGTTTCTTCTTTGGTTTATTCTGTATGGGACTCTCTGCACTTCCTGGACTTGATTGGCTATTTCCTTTCCCATGTTTAGGGAAGTTTTCGCCTATAATCTCTTCAAATATTTTCTCAGACTCTTCCTCTTTCTCTTCTTCTCCTGGGACACCTGTAATTCGAACATTGTCCCTGAGGTCTCTGAGACTGTCCTCAGTTCTTTTCATTCTTTTTTCTTTATTCTGCTCCATGGCAGTTATTTCCACCATTCTATCTTCCAGGTCACTTATCCATTCTTCCTCAGTTATTCTGTTGTTGATTCCTACTAGAGTTTTTTTTTTTTTTTTTTTGGTACGTGGGCCTCTCACTGTTGTGGCCTCTCCCGTTGCGGAGCACAGGCTCCAGACGCGCAGGCTCAGCGGCCATGGCTCACGAGCCTAGCCGCTCCGCGGCATGTGGGATCTTCCCAGACCGGGGCACGAACCCGTGTCCCCTGCATGAGCAGGCGGACTCTCAACCACTGTGCCACCAGGGAAGCCCCCTACTAGAGTATTTTTAATTGCACTTGTTGTGTTGCTCATCACTGTTGGTTTGTTCTTCTATGTCCTTGTTAAACATTTCTTGTGTTTTATTCTATTTCTGAGATTTTATTATTTTTTTATATAAATTTATTTATTTGTTAGTTTTGGCTGTGTTGGGTCTTTGTTGCTGTGTGTGGGCTTTCTCTAGTTTCAGTGAGTGGGGGCTACTCTTCGTTGTGGTGCGCGGGTTTCTCACTGTGGTGGCTTCTTTTGTTGCAGAGCATGGGCTCTAGAGCACGTGGGCTTCAGTAGATGCAGCGCATGGGCTCAGTAGTTGTGGATCGTGGGCTCTAGAGCACAGGCTCAGTAGTTGTGGCGCACGGACTCAGTTGCTCTGCGATATGTGGGATCCTCTGGGACCAGGGCTTGAACCCATGTCCCCTGCATTGACAGGCGGACTCCCAACCACTTGCGCCACCAGGGAAGCCCTATTGCTGAGATTTTAGATCATCTTTACTATGATTACTCTGAATTCTTTTTCAGGTAGACTGCCTATATTCTCTTCATTTGTTTGGTCTTGTGGGTTTTTACCTTGCTCCTTCATCTGCAGCATATTCCTTTGTCTTCTCATTTTGTTTAATTTACTGTGTTTGGGGTCTCCTATCTGCAGGCTGCAGGGTCGTAGTTCCTCTTACTTCTGGTGTCTGCCCGCAGTGGGTGAGATTGGTCCAGTGGCTTGTGTAGGCTCCCTGGTGGGGGGACTGGTGTCTCCGTTCTGGTGGGTGCTGCTGGATCTTGTCCCTCTGATGGGCAGGGCCACGTCCGGTGGCTCTTTTTGTGGTGTTTCTGAGCTTAGTATGACTTTAGGCAGCCTGTCTGCTGATGGGTGGGGCTGTGTTCCTGTCTTGCTAGTTATTTGGCATGAGGCCTCCAGCACCGGAGCTTGCTTGCCGTTGGGTGGAGCCAGGTCTTGGTGTTGAGATGGAGTCCTGTGGAAGAGCTCTTGCCAATTAATATTCCCTGAGGCTGAGAGTTCTCTGGTCATCCAGCGTCCTGGACTAGGCTCTCCCACCTCAGAGGCTCAGGCCCAACCCCTGTTCAGAGCACCAAGAGTCTGCAACTGCACGGTGTGGAAGAAAAGGAAAAAAAGAAAGAAGGAAAACAGACACACACAAAGAAACACACAAATGAAAACAAACAAAAAAGAAAACGAACAAACAAAACCCCAAAGACAAAAAAACAAACCGCATTAGAGAGAGATAACAAAAAAGAAGAGAGCAACCAAACAAACGAACCCCAAAATGAAAACAAACACTAAAAACTAAACTACCCAAACTAAAAGCAAATCAAAAGCAGAAATCGAACTCTCGGTAGGTCTCTGCACCTGCTGTGGGCTCTGTGGGGCCAGCTTATGCTCTGACCTGACCCAGCTCGTACGAGTACTTGCCCCAGAGTCCACAGCCTCAATTGTGGAAACACTTGTTGTCTATTCAGATACTGCACAGATGGGGGGTGTACCAAGCCGATTGCGGGACGTAATCTGCTGCTCCTGTGGCTGCATGGAGAAATTTCCCTTTCTCTTCTTTGGTTGCACTGCACCAAGAGTTCAGCTTTAGTCTTGGCTTTGCCTCTGCATTTTGGCCACCCTCAGGAGTCTCGTCCCCACCCAGGCAAGGGGGAGTGAAAGCAGTGGCTGGTTAGGGCTCACTTGCTCACCCAGGCCAGGGAGCGGGAAGGACACAGCATTCACAGTTGGGATGTGCGGGGAGTGCCTTTGGCAGCAGAGACCAGTGGGAATTTTTAACAGCCTGTGGGAATTTTTAACAGCCTGAGGTGTGCTGTTCGCCCTCCCCAGGAAGTTGGTCCCAGATCGCTGGACCGTTGGCAGTGGCGGGCTGCACTGGCTCCCGGGAAGGTGTGGGCAGTGACCTGGGCTTGCTCACGGGACCTGTGGTGGCAGCAGTAGCCGTCACGCCCACCTCTGGGGTCCAAGATAGCAGGCACAGCTCTCACCAGGCCCTAGAGCTTGTGTAGGCTGTGCCCTGCTGTCTGTGAGTGCGTGGAGAAAGAGGCTCCTAGGGCGGGTGTGCCCCTCTCCTCGTGCACCCTGCAACAGTGGTCCCTTGTCTATCTGGCAGGCCCAGGTTGCTTTCCGTACTCCATCAGGCTGTCTTCTCACAGCTAACCCCCAATCCTCTCTCCCTGGGGTCTGACCTCTGAAGCCCGAGCCCCAGCACCCAGCCCCCACTCGCCCCGGCAGGCAGGCAAGCATCTCAGGCTGGGGAGTGCTGGTTGACACTGATCCTCTGTGCGGGATTCCTTCTGCTTTGCTCTCCGCACCCCTGTTGCTGCGTTCTCCTCTGAGGCTCCAAAGCTCCCCCTTGTCTCTGCCAGTGAGGGGGCTTCCTAGTGTGCAGAAACATTTCCTCCTTCACAGTGCCCTCGCAGAGGCGTGAGTCCTGTCCTGTTGCCTTTGTCTCTTTTTTTTTTTCCTTTTTTCTTTTGCCTTACCCAGTTACGTGGAGATTTTTTTGCCTTTTTTGGAAGTCTGAGGTCTTCTGCCAGTGTTGTGTAGGAGTTGTTCCACATGTAGATGTGTTTTTGATGTATCTGTGGGGAGGAAGGTGATCTCCACATCTTATTCCTCTGCCATTTTCTGAGACTTCTCTATCAATGTTCTTTATCTTTTCAAAGAACTAGGTTTTAGTTTCATAGATCTTTTCTTTTCTTTTTTTTTTTTTTGGTCTCTATTTCATTTATTTCTGCTCTGATCTTTATATCTCTCTTTGGGGTTTTGTTCTTTTTCTAGTTCCTTTAGGCATAAAGTTAGGTTGTTTATTTGAGGTTGTTTGAGATTGTTCTTGAATCCTAAGTTTAGCTTGTTTTGCTATAAACTTCACTCTTAGAACTGTTTTACTGTGTCCCATAGGTTTTGGGTCATACTGTTTTCATTTTCATTTGTCGCTAGGGTTTTCTTTTTTTAATTTCCTCTTTGATTTCTTCAGTGATCCACTGGTTGTGTAGTAGCATATTCTTTAGCTTCCACATCTTTGTGTTTTTCGCAGCTTTTTTGGTTTTTGGTTTTGTGGGTTTTTTTTTTTTTTTAGTTGATTTCTAGCTTCATAGCATTGTGGTCGGAAAAGATGCTTGATATGATTCCAGTTTTCTTACATTTACCGAGGATTGCTTTGTGATCCAGCATGTGGTCTGTCTTGTAGAATGCCCCATGTGCACTTGAAAAGAATGTGTATTCTGCTGCTTTCAGGTGGAATGCTCTATAAATATCAATTAAGTCCATCTGCTCTAATGTGTCAGTTAAGGCCTGTGTTTCCTGATGGATTTTCTGTCTGGGTGATCTGCCCATTGATATAAGTGGGTGTTAAAAGTCCCCCACTATTATTGTGTTGCTGTCCATTTCTCCTTCTATGTCTGTTAACATTTGCCTTATATATTGAGGTGCTCCTTAGTTGGGGTGGATATATATTTGGAATTGTTATGTCTTTGGGGATTGATCCTGTGATCATTTTCTCATGGCCTTGTCTCTTTTAACAGTCTTTTTTCTTTTTCAGGTCTGTTTTGTCTGATATAAGTGTTGCTTCTCAAGCTTCTTTTTTATTTGCAGTTGCATGGAATACTTTTTACCATCCCTTCACTTTCAGTCTGTATGTTTCTGCATCTGAAGTGAGTCTCTTGCAGGCAGCATATGTACAGATCCTATGTTTGTATCCATTCATCCAGTCTGTATCTTTTGGTTGCAGCATTTAGTTCATTTACATTTAAGATAATTATTGATATGTATGTTTCTATTGCCATTTCATTAATTGTTTTGGATTTGTTTTTGTAGGTCTTTTTGTCCCCCTTTCTTCTTTTGTTCTCTTTTCTTGTGGTTTGATGAGTATCATTAGTGTTATGGTTGGATTTCTTTTTCTTTTTTATATGTATATGTATTAGAGATTTTTGTTTCTCAGTTACCATGAGGTTTTTGTATGCTAGTACGTATGTTTATGTGCTTGTTTGAAGTTGCTAATCTCAAATGCGTTTTAGATACCCTGCATTTGTAGTCTCCTCTCTGCATGATTACTGTTTTTGATATTATATTTTACATCCAGTTGTTTTGTATATCCCTTAACTGCTCATTGTGGATACAGATGGTTTTACTACTTTTGTTTTTTAACCTACCTACTAGCTTTGTGTGTGGATGATTTTCTGCCTTTATTAGATGTTTGCCTTTACCAGTGAGCTTTTCCATTTTGTGATCTTCTTGTTTGTAGTCAAGAAAGTCTTGTTGTGGTCTTTTCCCACTAGAGAAGTTCTTTTAGCATTTGTTGTAAATTTGGTTTGGTGGTGTTGAATTCTTTTAGCTTTTTCTGGTCTATGAATCTTTTGATTTCTCCATCAATCTGAAGGAGAACTTTGCTGGTTTGACTACTCTTGGTTGCAGGTTTTTCTCTTTCATCACTTTAAGCATATTGTGCCAGTGCCTTCTGGCTTGCAGAGTTTCTGATGAAAAATCATGTGATAGTCTTATGGCAGTTCTCTTGTGTGTTTTTTATTGCTTTCCCTTGTTGCTTGTAATTTTCTGTCTTTAATTTTTGTTGTTTTAATCAGAATGTCTCTTGGTGTTTCCTTTCCCAGGTTAGAGAAGTTTTCAGCTATTATCTCTTCAAATATTTTCTCAGGCCCTTTCTCTCTTCTCCTTCTGGGAACCCTGTATTGTGAATATTAGCATACTTGCTCTTGTCCCAGAGGTCTCTGAAACTGATCTCATTTCTTTTTATTCTTTTCTTTTTTTTCTCTTTGGTGGCAGTGATTTCCCCTACTCTGTTTTCCAGCTCACTGGGCCATTATTCTGCCTCATTTCGTCTATTATTAATTCCTCATATTTTTCATTTCATTTATTGTATTCTCCAATTCTGTTTCATTGTCATTTAGAATTTCTAAGTCTTTGTTAAAAACTTCTCATTTCTTACGCTGTGCATCCATTCTCCTACCAAATTCTTTGATCATCTTTACGATTATTCCTCTGAACTCTTTCTTGAATAGCTTGCCTGTCTCCACGACACTTGGTTCTTCTTCTGGGCTTCTATTTTGTTCCTTTATCTGAAACATATTCCTCTGTCGCCTCATTTTGTCTAAACTGCCATTTGTATTTTATGTATGTGGTAGGTTAGTTACATTTCTCAACCTTGGAGAAGTGGCCCTCTGTAGGAGACGTCCTATGCATTCAGGCAGTGCACTCCCCTTTCGTCACCTATGGACCAGGGGCTATCTGGTCCTCAGGTAGTATGTGGCCTGCGTTTGCAGATTTGGTCTATAGGCTGCAGAGACTATAGTTTTCTTGCTTCTAGTGTCTGCCCCGGGTGAGTGAAGCTGGTCTAGAGGCTTGTGCAGACTTCCTTGTGGGAGGGGCAAGTGCCTGCTCTCTGGTAGGTGGTGCTGGGTCTTTGCCTCTGGTGGGTAGGGCCCACTGGTGTCTAGGGGCATGGGAAGTAGCTGGGGCTCAGGAAGTCTTTAGACAGCCTGTCTGCTAATGGGTGGGACTGTGCCCCCGCCCAGTGTGTTGTTTGGTCTGAGGTGAGGAGTCACAGCACTGGAGCCTGCAGGGTTTTGGATGGGGCCAGGTCTTGGTGCCAAGATGTCAGCCTCCAGGAGAGCTCATGCAGATGAATGTTCCCTGGTATGTCCACCACCAGTGTCTATGTCTCCTGACCATGCTACAGTTGCCTCCTGCCTCCCCGGAGATCCTCTAAGGCCAGCAAGTGGCTCTGGTCCATGCTCCTATGATATTACTGCTTTTGCCCTTTGTCCCAGTGCATGTGAGATTCTTTTGTGCGCCCTTTAAGAGTGAAGTCTCAATTTCCCCCAATCCTGTGGAGCTGCAGTCAAGTCCCGCTGGCCTTCTAAGCCAAATGCTCTGAGGACTCTGCTTCCTGGGGCTGGACTCCTGGGCTGAGCTGCCTTACGTGGAGCTCAGAACTCTCACTCCTGTGGGAGAACCTCTGTAATATAATTATTCTCCTGTTTGTGGGCTGCCCACCCAGGGGGCATGCGATTTGATTATATGGCCAATCTGCCCCTCCTTCTGTCCAGTTGTGGTTCCTTCATTAGCTGCTGAAGATCTTTTCTGGTAGGTTCTAGTTCAGTGGTTGCTCTTCAGTCAGTTGTGATTTTGGTGTGCTTGTGAAAGGAGGGGAACTTAGGGTCCTTCTCTGCCATCTTAGCCGCTATCCCTCAAGAGTTTTTTTTTGGAAGTCTTCTGTTCTATTCCAGCAGTCTGTCTGTATGCCAGTACCACACTGTTTTGATTAGTGTATCTGTGGGATAAGTTTTGAAATAAAGAAGTGTGATACAACAGGTTTGTTCTTTTCAAGATTGTTTTTGCTATTTGTTTTCTCCTGAGACTCCATATGAATCACAGGATGGATTTATCTGTTTCTTCAGGAAAACACTACTGGGATTTCACTAGGGAATGATTTGAATATAATGATCACTTTGGGTAGTATTGACATCATGACAATATTGACTTCCAATCCATGAATTTGGGATGTCTTTGCATTTATTTTTGTCTTTTCTAAAATTTTCAGTCTTTAGTTTGCAATATACATATCTTTACCTTCTTGTATAATGTTGCATCTGACTTTTTTTTTTTTGATTTTCTTGTAACTGGAATATTTTTCTCATTTTCTTTTTTGGTTGTTCATTTTTAATGTTTATGAACCCAACTGAATTTTGCATGTTGATTTTATATCTTGTCATTTTTTTAGAGCTCTAAAAATTTTAGCAGGTTTTTTCTGCAGAATATTCACAGTTTTCTACATATTAGATCATGTCAGTTCTGTAGAGATGATTTCACTCCCTTTTGCTATTGGGATATCTGTTACCCAGTTTTCTGCCTCTGTGTTCTTCCTGGGACTTCCAGTAATAGGCTTTTAGAAATACTGAGAGCAGGTATCCTTGTCTTGTTCCTGATCTTAAAGGAAGAGCTTTCATTCTTTCACCATTGAGTATGATGATAGCTTTGTGTAACTGCTCCATTGCAGGATATTTTTCAGCATAGTCTTCTCCCTTTTCCTGATAAAGAACGTACATCACACATGATGTTGAATACAAATTCATATGCCCGTTCCTCATTGGAGTTAGAAGCAGAGAAATGTGTATTAGTTGAGGAGGTGCCAACCAGAAACTTGGGAGACCTGGCCTTGCCTCAAATCCATCTTCCTGGCTGGCCAGGGTGTAAGATTTTTAAAGGGTAAGGGAGAGAGGGGAGGGGAGTGTCTGTAATCCCAGCTTTCCTATAAGATCTCAGCTGCAGACTTTTGAGAATCAAGTTGTGGCTTCCTTTCTGATTATTCTGTATGTTTCTGCAAAGCAGTTCCTAAATCAGAGTCTTGTGATCCCTTAACTTCCTTCTAGGAGACAGGAAAAGCAATAGTTCAGGCATTTTATTATTTACTTAGAGCCAAATGTGGCTGGTTAAGAATTTCAGTTCTCAGCGGACCCTCTGGTGTCATCAATTTTTAAGTCCTCTTGGGGTAACTGGTTGAAGCCACAGTTTAAGCTACCAATCGTGGAAGTGATTAAATTGGACTTGCTTTTCCTTTGTTTCTGTATTCTCTCAATCCCCTAATTAGTAACTGCTTGAATCTGACTTTCTGAACTCAGGAATGGTCTAGGAGACTAAAGCCTATTTTTTTTTTTTTTTTGCGGTACGTGTGCCTCTCACTGCTGCGGCCTCTCCCGTTGCGGAGCACAGGCTCCGGACGTGCAGGCTCAGCGGCCATGGCTCACGGGCCCAGCCGCTCCACAGCACGTGGGATCCTCCCGGACCGGGGCACGAACCCATGTCCCCCGCATCGGCAGGCGGACTCTCAACCACTGCGCCACCAGGGAAGCCCAAGCCTGTTTTTTTTTTTTTACAAACAGGAAATGGGAGACTCGGAAAGGCTTTTGTAACCAGGAAGGCCCTGCAGATTCCTGTTCAGTTTCAGTCCCCCGTTTTCTTAGGTACTCCTCAATCTTGAGATGAACATGTGTGGAAGAAGAAACAGAATAAAATTTTCGATAGGTTAATCAGACTTAGCAGGAAAACTCAGATTTAAGGCAACTTAACTTTTGAAAATTATGGTCCCCTACTCTACTGGAGGGTTGATTCGGTTTCTTTGTAACTGCACGTATGTACAGAAGAAACTCATTTGTCTTTAGATGGCTTTTTCCTGTTTTTTTCTTCTGATTTCTGCTAATAAAATTCATGTTGTTTATGATACGACTTTATCTGCATTATATCTTATATGGTTTTCATTTGCATTTTTTTCCAACAACATTGTGTCTCACCCTAGTCAATAAATATACAAAGTGCTCACTTTTTGTTTCTAGTATTTTGGAGCCATTAAACCAGATAATTAAGGATACCACATAGGTAGGGATTGCTCTGTTACTAGCCATTAGATAACTGGAGGATATTTTATGTCTTAAATTGTAAATGTCATTTACAGATGATGGTCTTTTAGCATGTATTATGCAATACAACTGACACATACTACTTGTTAATGTAAAATGCCTTTTTTGGGGGGTGTACATAGTTCTATAGCAAAGATTTAGAAAAATATATTGTTTCTTACAAATTGTTTTATCAAATTCTTCATTTTCTCTGTTATATTTATTTTACAGTTCTAAACAGCCAATTATATTATTAATTGGATAAGTTTTGTTTTGGATTATTTCCCGGTACAATACATTGTCTATTTTTAAAAATTAATTTATGTACAGTAAGTATGCAGAATACATCAATAGTATATTTTTCTCCTCAATTATGAGACAGCAGTATGTTTACTGTTGGTTGGTATGTTCTTAGAGATGATAGTAGAAGAATACTCTTTCTTTGAGAGCCGACATAAGTTTGTCTAGTGTGAGTGTTTTTGTCATATGGTGTTTAAAACTAGGCTAGGGCTTCCCTGGTGGCGCAGTGGTTGAGAGTCCGCCTGCCGATTCAGGGGACCCAGGTTCGTGCCCCGGTCTGGGAGGATCCCACATGCCGCGGAGCGGCTGGGCCCGTAAGCCACGGCCGCTGAGCCTGCGCGTCCGGAGCCTGTGCTCTGCAACGGGAGAGGCCACAACAGTGAGAGGCCCGCGTACCGCGAAAAAAAATAAATAAAACTAGGCTACCTTAAAGTATATTTGGATTTATGTTGTCAAGCTTTCTTAAGTAAAGAATTCTATTCCTTTAGTGTTTCCAAAAATTTAAGGTCATGGTTGGGGCATTTCATACCTATCTTTGATATAAGTATTACATCTGTTGTAATATCATATATTCAACATGAGACATATATCTTGGAATTATTGTGAATGGGATACCTATGGTTCTTTATATCTTGTAGATATCTCCCCTATACATGTGATCAAGCAATTACAACCCAAAGTGAACAGAGATAAAGGAGAAGTATTCCAAACACCAATGTTGGGAAGACCTGAAAGCTGTAAAATCAAACATTTTCACCTCTGGGAAATTCAGAAAAATATGTATGACTTTGAGTGTCAGTGGAGAGACGACGAAAGAAATTACAAAGGAATGCCTGTAATCTGCAACAAAAATCTCACTGATGGAAGAGATCGACATGGTAGAGGGGGTGCAGGAATGAAGCCCTGTGGAAATAGGCTTGGATTAAACTTTCAGGATAAACTGCAGATATTTCAGACTGATGGGATAATTTCTGAATGTGATGTAGTTGAGAGGTCTGTCAACAATTGTTTCTCATTTTCACCACTTCAAAGAATTCCTCCTAGTGTCCAAACCAATGTTTCTAATATATATGGGAATGATTTTGTGCATCCTTCAGTGATGACGCAAAACCTTAAAGCACACAGGGAAAGACCTTGCAAATGTAATGAGTGTGGGAAAGCCTTTCTTAAGGGCTCACACCTCATTAAACATCAGACCATCCACACAGGAGAGAGATTACATAAATGTGACATATGTGACAAATTCTTTGGTCGAAGTTCACAGCTTGCATGTCATCGTAAAATTCATCCTGGAGAGAAATGTTACAAATGTAAGGCGTGTGGCAAAACCTTTAACAATGGCTCCACCCTTGCCAGACATCAGATAATCCACCCAGGAGCAAACTTGCATAAATGTGATGTATGTGGTAAAATCTTTGGTCAAAATTCATACCTTGTACGTCATCAGAATATTCATGCTGGAAAGAGAAGTCACCAGTGTAATGAGTGTGGTAAAACCTTTACTGACAGCTCAAACCTCAGTAGACATCAGAAAATTCACACAGGAAAGAAATTATATAAATGTGATACATGTGGCAAAGTTTTTAGCCGAAATGCACACCTTGCTGGTCATCGGAGGATTCATACTGGAGAGAAACCTTATAAATGTAATGAGTGTGGGAAGCTCTTTAGTCAGAATTCACATTTCATAAGTCATAAGAGATTTCATACTGGAGAGAAACCTTACAAATGCAGTGAGTGTGGCAAGGCCTTTAGTGAGAAGGCAGCCCTTTTAAGTCATAAGAGAATTCATACTGGTGAGAAACCTTACAAATGTGATGAGTGTGGAAAGGTCTTTAGTCAAAAATCACATCTTCGACTTCATTGGAGAATTCATACTGGAGAGAAACCTTTCAAATGTAATGAGTGTGGCAAGGTCTTCAGTCGAAATTCACACCTTACAAGTCATCGGAGAGTACATATAGAGAAACCTTTCAAATGTTTTGAGTGTGGGAAAGCCTTTACTCAGGTCTCAACCCTCGCTACACATCAGAAAACCCATACCTGAGAGAAACTATGTAAGTGTGATATATGTGGGAAGCGCTTCAAAATTCACACCTAACTGTTGTTCAGAGAATTCATACTATGGAGAAATCATACAGATATCAGTGTGGCAAAGCTTTTGTGCCCTGAGCCTCCCCTACCATCAGAGAATTCATACTAGAGAGAAACGTTACAAATGTAGTGAGTGTGGCAAAGTCTTCAGTGTGCTTTCAAGCCAAACTTAACCATCAGAGGATCCATACAGGTTAGAGCACTTAAAAATATAATGAAGGGGACTTCCTTAGTGTTCCAGTGGTAAAGAATCTGCCTTACGATGCAGGGGACATGGGTTTGATCCCTGGTCGGAGAATTAAGATCCCACGTGCCGCGGGGCTACTAAGCCTGCGCGCCACAACTACTGAGCTTGCGTGTCTCAACTAGAGCCCACATGCTGCAAACTACAGAGCCCGTGCACTCTGGAACCCACGCACCACAACTACAGAGCCCATGCTCCCTGGAGCCTGTGCGCCACAACTAGAGACGAGAAAACCTGCACGCCACAACTAGAGAGAAGCCTGCGCACTACAGTGAAAGATCCTGCATGCCTCAACAAGGATCCTGCGTGCCGCAACTAAGACCCAACACGCCAGAAATAAATAGTAAGTAAATCTTTAAAAAAAAAAATACAACGAAGGTGGCAGTGCTTTAGGAGGCCTTCACATCTTAGGCTTCACGAGAAAATTCATACTGGATAGAAGCCAGATAAATGTATTTAGTATAGTCAGGCCTTTAGAAAATGAATTCAATCTAGGAAGATTCCTCACCAATGCCATGAATGTGAAAAACCTATTCTCACAGCTTACATCTCACCAATATTCAGGTAATCTGCACTCTTCAGAATGTTACAAATGTACTAAATTTTGAATGCTTTTAGATTGTGCCTTAAACTCAGTGATCACCAAATACTTCATGTTTTAAAATGCAACGAATATGTCAAAAGTTAAACTATTGCTCACTCATTGCTAGATATCAGAATTTTTTTTTTTTTTTTTTTTTTTTGCGGTACGTGGGCCTCTCACTGTTGTGGCCTCTCCTGTTGCGGAGCACAGGCTCCGGACGCGCAGGCTCAGCAGCCATGGCTCACGGGCCCAGCCGCTCCACGGCATGTGGGATCTTCCTGGACCGGGGCACGAACCCGCGTCCCCTGCATCAGCAGGCAGACTCTCAACCACTGCACCACCAGGGAAGCCCGATATCAGAATATTTATCCTGAGTAAAACCCGCAGAAATGTATGTGGCAAGGATCTTACCCAGAAGTCACAAGATAGGAGCATACTGGCGCCGTACCTCCCAAATTCACTGGTTGAGGCAAAACCTTTACCTTGAGTTCAAGTACTTGGCAATTGCAGAAAATTCATATTGAAGAGAAGCTGTGGAAATGTATGAATAGAGGCTTTCTCCAGGCCTTACAGTGCACTAAGCTTCAGAGTACACAGTTTTGAGAGAAACCACACAAAGCAATATGTGTCCTGAGGACTGTACTTGAAGATCAAAACTGAAATAGAGGATTTACGCTGGTGAGAAAGCTTTCTGATGTAATGAATGTTGTAAATTTTTACATCAAGTATCCACACCTTTAGTGTAATGACAGAATTCTTACAGGTTACAAAGTATACACGGAAAAGCTTCATGAAACAGTACATCCTTGGGGTTTACCGAAGAACTAATATTTGGGACAGTCCTTACAAATATAATGAATTTGGTGAATTTTTTGAGCCACTCTTACGACAGACCATCAGAGAAGGCATACTAGGAATAAATAAATCTTTAGTTCTCTAAGGTTAACCTGAGATATTACATACTGCAGAATCATTACAACTCACAACATGTTAAAACTTCTGACATGGTGTGTATATGAGAGGAAAAAGGACATATGTGAAAATAGCTGATTATCTTCAGTATATTAAAATTTAAGTATTTGAGTTTTCTTGAAAAGGCTACTTACTATTTATGCTTTTCAACCTAAAGTTTGAAGTAACAGGGAAGAACAAGTCTGTCTCTTTCCTTTTACTTTAACATTTGTATTCTATTGCTTTTGCTACAAGTGAATCACTAAAGGGATGTTGCTTATAAGCTTAAATTATACATAATGGGCTATCTTTGGGAAACCTGATTCCCGTGTAATGTGCATTGAACTAAAATACCTTTGTTTACCTTGTGGGAAACCTCCTGTCCAGGCTCCCCTGTGAATGGATTCAAGAAAGAAGAAATTAAGACATCCCCTCAAGAACCTGATTGGAACTAAGAGTTTACTCCCTCCTCTTTTAGTATGAAAGAAGCCCGAATTCTAACTCAGGGAAGACGATTCTTTGGGACAGCAGTCCACCATCTTCTGGGTCTGCTGGCTTTCTGAATAAAGCCACTGTTGCTTGCTCCAACAACTAGTCTCTCAGTTTATTGGCCTGTTGTGTGGTGAGCCCTAAGAGCTTGGCCTTGCTAATATGTTGATTTCATGCATTCATTACAGGCCTTTCATGATGGTCTCTGGGAAGGAATCAGTAAGATGAGGGGGCCAACTTCATTAGGTGTGGTTCATTCACATCCATGTTCCCTGGAAAGACATGAATCCTGAATTATCAAATTTAATAGTGTGTGAATTAGTGTCAGGGAGGGGCAGAGAATAGTGTAAAACTAGGACATGAATCATCATGCTTATTATGTTCAGGGCACCCTTCTGTTCACAGTGGGTTACAGGACAGAGTGCTCTACCAACTGACCTGGACAAGAGCAGGCAAGACATTAGGCACTGGGCTTTTCATGGGAGGAGAGTGACAGGTTATTAGGGACTGATTATGTGGTAGGAACAATGCACAGGAAAAGTTGGTCACTTTCTCCATTGGATGGCAATAACTGTTGTATGTATGATTAAAAAAAAGTTAGTCTTGGGGCTTCCCTGGTGGCGCGGTGGTTGAGAGTCCGCCTGCTGATGCAGGGGACACGGGTTCGTGACCTGTCCGGGAGGATCCCACATGCCGCGGAGCGGCTGGGCCCGTGAGCCATGGCCGCTGAGCCTGCGCGTCCGGAGCCTGTGCTCCACAACGGGAGAGGCCACAACAGTGAGAGGCCCACGTACCGCAAAAAAAAAGAAAAAAAAAAAAAGTTAGTCTTATTTTTGGAAATTGAAGAGAGAGCAATTATTTTGAGCATCAAATTTAATCAGAACCAGAATAATATGTGTGTGTGTATGATTCACATTTAACTGCTGCCATTATCATTTGCTACTGTTGTATTCATAGAATTACATTCTGAATGTATCATGGGTCTCCTGTTTTAATTAATAAAATATAATCACTTTTGTCATAACCCTGGATGAATCATGTTTATTCCGTCAACACAGTTTTATCTCATGTCGGTGCTTTATAACAGCAGGTAAAATGCACCGTTAGGCTCTCAGGTTTGAAAGAATCTATAACAATTTCTTTCCAATATGGAATGAAACAACATACAGTTTGGGGGTTACATACTCATAATTTGTACTCTCTACACTCTATTACAGAATATTCAGATGGCTATAATGCAAATCCCATAGCAGTGCATTTCAGACTGACTTCCTTCCATTAGTGTGCAAAAATTGAATCAAATTTAAATAAATTTAAAGATCTAATTGGCTTTATTGAATGATGGATACACTGGGCAGCATCCCACCTAGGGAATACAGAGGTGCTCCAAGGAGCTGTACAAAGTGGGAAAGCACATGATGTTGAGCATCTTTTCATGTGCTTTTTGAATGTGTATCTATGATAGATGTTTGGTTTCTGCTTTCTATGAGTCTTCATATGGATATGGGACTCTCGCCACTTCCTGAACTTGGGTGACTGTTTCCTTTCCCAGGTTAGGGCGGTTTTCAGCTATTATCGCTGCAAATATTTTCTAAGGCGCTTCCTCTCTTCTTCTCCTTCTGGGACCTGTATAATACAAATATTAGTGCACTTGTTGTTGCCCCAGAAGTCTCTTCAAGTGTCGTCCTTCTTTTATTCTTTTTTCTCTTCAGTGGTGATTTCCAGTACTCTGTCTTCCAGCTCACTGATCCATTCTTCTGCCTCATTTAGCCTGTTATTGATTCTTCCTAGTGCATTTTTCATTTCAGTTACTGTATTATCCCATTCTGTTCAGTTGTTGTTTAGATTTTCAAAGTCTTTGTTAAATACTTCTCATTTCTCAGGCAGTGCATCCATTCTCCTCCCGAGTTCTTTTTGATCATTACTCTGAACATTTTTCCGGCCAGATTTCCTATCTCCACGTCACTTAGTTCTTCTTCTGGGGGTTTTGTCTTATTCCTCCGCCTGAAACATATTCCTCGGGTACCTCATTTTGTCTAAATTGCTATTTCTATTTTTATGTATGTGGTAGGTTAGTGACATTTCTCAACGTTGGAAAAGTGGCCCTCTGTAGGAGGTGTCCTTTGCATCCCTTTCATCACCGAAGGTCAGAGGCCAGCTGGTCCTGGGGTAGTGTCTGGCCTGTATTTGTGGATTCAGTTTGCAGGCTGTGAGACTGCAGTTTTCTTGCTTCTGGTGTCTGCACCCTGGTGGGTGAGGCTGGTCTAGAGGCTTCTCCCTGCCCCCTGTTGGTTGGACCTGGGTCTTGGCCCTTTGGCAGGCCAGGGTATGTCTAAGGGCATGCAGAGAGGTGGCAGTGGGCTCAGGAAGCCTTTAGGCTGCCCACTGGCTGATTGGTGGGGCTGTATCCCCTGCCAGTTTGTTGTTTTGCCTGAGGCGCCCCAGCGCCAGACCTATAGGTTCTTGGGTGGGGCGAGGTCTTGGTGCCAAGAAGTCAGCCTCCAGGAGAGCTCATGCAGATGAATGCTCACCGATGTTACTGCCGTCATTGTCTGTGTCCCCAGGGTGAGCCAGCGCCTCCCCCCACCTTCCCAGGAGATCCTCCAAGATCAGCAGGCAGGGGCAGTTCTTGCCCAGGCTTCTATCAGATTATTGCTTTTGCCCTTCATCTCTGTGTATGTGAGATTTTGTGTGTGTCTGTTAAGAGTGAAATCTCTCTTTTCCCCATTACTCTGAGCTCCTGCAATCAAGCCCCACTGGCCTTCAAAGGTAAATGTTCTGGGGGCTTCTCATCCCAGTGCCGGACCTCTGGGCTAGGGGGCGTGATGTGGGGCTCACGACTCTCACTCCTGTGTGAGAACCTCTGTAATATAATTATTCTCTAGTTTTTGGGTCACCTACCCAGGGGATATGGGGTTTGGGTATATCATGAGTCTGCCCTTCCTACCCATCTCATTGTGGTTCCTTCTTTATGTCTTTACTTATTAAAGAGCTTTCCTGGTAGGTGCTAGTCTTTCATCAATGGTTGTACTGCAGTTAGTTGTGATTTTGGTGTGCTCGTGAGAAGGGGTGAGTTTAGGATCCTTCTACTTCGCCATCTTGGCTGCTATCACAGAAGAGTTTTTTCCTAAAGTCTCTGTCTGCCTTTATGACAGTACCACACTGTTTCGATTAGTGTAGGTTTGGAATAAGTTTCGAAACAAGGAAGTGTGAGACCTCTGTTCTTTTCAAACTTGTTTTTACTATTCATTGTCTCTTGACATTCCATAGGAATCACAGAATGGATTTACCTGTTTTTTCAGGAAAACCCTATTGGGATTTCACTAGGGAATGAATGATTTGAATCTGTTAATCACTTTGGGTAGTACTGACATCTTGACAATATTGACTTTCAATCCATGAACATGGGATATGTTTCCATTTATTTTCGTCTTCTGTAAAATTTTCAGCAGTCTATAGTTTGCAGTGTACAAATCTTTCTCTTCTTTTATAATGTCATGTCTAAATATTTTTTGATTCTCTTATAAATGGAATTTTCTCAATTTGTTTTGATCATTTTTAATTTTTAGAAACCCAATTGAGTTTTGCATGATGATCTTAAATCTTATAAGGTTTTTGAACTCTTTCATTATTTCTAGAAGGTTTTTTTTTTTTTTTACTTTCAGAATCTTCAGGGTTTTCTACCTATTAGATCATGTTACCTGTGTACAGAGATGATTTTGCTTCCTCTTGCTACTGGGATATCTATCATCATTTTATGCCTATGTGTTCTTGGTAGGACTTCCAATTATATGTTTTTAGAAATAGCAGGTAGGCTTGTCTTGTTCCTGATCTTGGAGGAAAAGCTTCCATTCTTTCACCATTGAGGATGGTGAAAGCTCTAAAGAAAGACTGCGTGGAAGGACAGTTTTCAGCATACTCTTATACCTGTGTGTAAGATTTTAAAGGAGGGAGGGGAGGGGAGTGTCTGTGATCCCAGCTTTCCTATAAGGTCTCAGCTGTGCAGACTCTTTGGCACACATCGTGACTGTTCTGTACGTGCCTGCAAAACGAGTTTCTATATCACGGTCTTGTGATTCTTTAACTTCTTTCAGGAAGAGAGTAAAAGCAATAGTTGTGACGTTTTATTATTTACCTAGAGCCAGATGTGATGCGTTAAGAATTCCCGTCCCCAGTGGACCCTCTGGTGTCATCAATTTTTAAGGCTTCTTGGGGCGACTGGTTGAAGCCACAGTTTGGGGTTGTAAATTAAGGTATCGGTTTAAGCTACCAATCGTGGGGAAGGCACATGCTCGGCTTGCTGCTCCTGTGTTTCTGCATTCCCTCCTTCCCCTAATCGATAACGGCTTGAATCTGCTCTTTGGATCTCAGGGAAGGTCTAGGAAACTAAAGCCTTCTTCTATAAACAGGAAACAGGGGACACAGAAAGGTTTTTGGAACCCGGAAGGCCCCCCAGGTTCCCTTTGATATCAATCCTGCCTTTTCTTTGACATTCATCAGTCTTGAGGGGAACAGGTATTGGATAAGAATGGGAAAATGTGGCACAGACAGGTTAATCAAACTCGACAGAAGAACTCAGGTTTAGGGGGACTCAGTTTCAAAGTCATGGTCTCTTACTCTTCTTTACTATTGATTTGATTTTCTTTGTATCTCTGTTTGGGTACAGAAGAAAGTCATCCATCGCCTATGATCGCCCTTTTTTGGTTTTTCCTTCTGTTTTCTGCCAAGAACATTCTTGCACAATCTCCTGAAATATTGTTTTTTTTGTTTTTGCTTCATCGGATCTTTGTTGCTGCACATGGGCTTTCTCCAGTTGCGGCAAGCGGGGGTTATTGTTTGTTGCGGTGCGCGGGCTTCTCATTGCGGTGGCTTCTCTTGTTGCGGAGCATGGGCTGTAGGTGCGCGGGCTCAGTAGTTGTGGCTCTGCGGCGTGTGGGATCTTCCCGGACCAGGGATGGAACCCGTGCCCTCTGCATTGGCAGGCGTATTCTTAACCACTGTGCCAAAATCCTGTATGTTTTTCTTGGATATAAACATGACAGTGGAACTTGTGGTACTTGTGGTATAATCAGTACAACACATTATAGAGCACATTTGTAATCCTGCTTTCTCCTCCCAACATCACACTCTCTCCCTTTTTAGATCTTTTTCGTTTCTGTTTCATATCCATAGTATAATTTCCATAGTGAAAAATGGGATGGTATCATGTTAATTCCTAAACCAATTCTTGTTTTCTTTTAAAATTGGTATTTCAGTTGCCATCGTACACTTATTTTCACACAGATGTGCAGTCACAAGCTGTGCTCCCACATATGCATACACCCTGTGCTCCACTCATGCCCTTTCTCATTCCTGATCACTTCTCAGATGGAACCTCGATGTGAATGGAAAGTTATTTATTTGCATATTTAATTTGTTGTGTTGATCACCCCCATTTCCAGAGCACTTTTTCACCCATGCCTCCACCTTCCACGTTAGTCACATTATAGAAACAATCCCTCTTTATCCATTGAACAACTTTATCCGGACAGCCGTGCAGCTGTGATGACTCGGAAACCACTTCCAGGAGGGATGGCTGAATGGCTTCGTTACACAGCTCACTTCTCACATCTCCCTTGACGTTTTCTGTCTAAACGTCAGAAATTCGTTGTATTATTCATTGTATTATTTTGTAATCTGTCCTGTTTAAGTTTTGGCCGATGGCCGGTCACATTGAAGTTTTCTGTCTGTAGGTCCTGGTTCTTACACTACTTTGTGTGTCGGTTGGGTTAATGTACATAAACCTGTGTGCATCTCCTACCCTGATTTGAAAAATCGTGTTAATTTACCTCAAGCCTTTAAAAACAAGTTAGTGCTGTTAGATGGCTTAGAATATTGCATGTTTTGTAGTAAATACTCAAAAGTTACTTTTTTAGAAATAGGTGTGTTAGTATTCTGTCATGGTTTTCATGATACACCTTTGTCTGCATTATATCCTGTTTGCTTTTCGTTTGTACTTCGTTCTCAACAACATTGTATCTGATCCCGGTTAATGAATATAGAATGTGCTGTTTATTCCATATATTTTGGTAACCATTAAGCTAGATAACTAAGGGTACTGCATAGGTAGGGATTGCTCTACTTACTGGCTGTTAGAGAACTGGAGAAAATTAATATTTTATATATTAATTTATAAGTGGAATTTACAGATGAGGGTCTTTCAGCGTGTCTTATGCAAAACAACTGACATACTACTTGTTAAAGTTATAAAATGCCTTTTCTTTATAGGTATGTAGTTTTACAGCAGATACTTAGAAAACTATATTGTTTTGTTAAAAATTGTTTTATCAAATTCTTCCTTTCTCTGTATTTGTTTTACAGCCAATTAGTTAGATTGGATATGCTTGTTTTGGCCTATTTAGCATTACAATTTATGTCATCTCTTCTTTTTTTTCTTTAACATCTTTATCGGAGTATAACTGCTTTACAGTGTTGTGTTAGTTTCTGCTGTATAACAAAGTGAATCAGCTATACATATACATATGTCCCCATATCTCCTCCCTCTTGCGTCTCCCTCCCACCCTCCCTATCCCATCCCTCTAGGTGAACACAAAGCACCGAGCTGGTCTCCCTGTGCTATGTGGCTGCTTCCCACTAGCTATCTATTTTACATTTGGTGTGTATATATGTCCATGATACTCTCTCACTTCATCCCAGCTTACCCTTCCCCCTTCCCGTGTCCTCAAGTCCATTCTCTACGTCTGCGTCTTTATTCCTGTCCTGGCCCTAGGTTCATCAGAACCTTTTTTTTTTTCCTTTTTTAGATTCCATATATATGTGTTAGCATACAGTATTTGTTTTTCTCTTCACTTCATTCTGTATGACAGACTCTAGGTCCATCCACCTCACTACAGATAACTCAGTTTCGGTTCTTTTTATGGCTGAGTAATATTCCATTGTATATATGTGCCACATCTTCTTTATCCTGTCATCTGTTCTTTTGCATTTATTTATTTACAGTAAGTATTCAGAATACACCTATAGTATAATATATATTTTTCTTCTCAATTATGAGACAACAGTCTATTTAGTGCTAATTGGTATGTAAATATCATTCTTTTAATTCATGTTCCCAGTGATTAAAATGTCATCACAGTGTTTCTCAACTGTAGGTCACATTCATTCAAAAGACATGCAGCCAAATAGCGAGTGTTCTGGATAATGAAGCGGGGGTGGAAAAGAGGTCGAATCCCCAGAGGTGAGGGCCTCGTGGGTGTGCGCTGACGGGGCCCTGGTACCTGGTGGGGGCGTGTGCAGCCAAAGCCTGTGGTCACTGGCTCGGGAACCTGGAAACCCATCCCTCCCAGCTCTCAGCCCACCGCATCCTCAGGAGAGCAGGCTTGGGGCTCCCGGCGCATGTGGCCGGCAGAGGCCAGCCTGCTGCTGCTCCCCCCGGGAGAGGGGTACCCAGCCTCGGGGTCAGTGCCCCACCGGACACAAGTGCCCGCTCCACCATCCACCCCTAAGGACACCTTCCGTGGGTTCAGCTCTTCTGCGAGGGGAACAGAGCACCAGGCACACAGCAGGCATCCAGTAGCTGCTCACTACGAGGGCGGCCCTCCTTGACGACAGCACAGGTGACCAGCGAGGGCTCCCTGTGCTCACGGGCCACCGTCCACAGCCTTGCGGAGGACACCGTGGGGTTTCTCTCCTCACTCCCCAGTTTTCACTCTTTTCCATGGACTTCCCTCCTGTGGAAACCTGCCAGTTCTCCTGCTTTTAACCCTCTGCCTGTAGAGATGGAGAGGTACTGTGATGGGCCAGCTTGAACTCCCTGAACTGGGATTCTGTGAAGAACGCGTTTCCATAACTAGGTCGACTCCAAGACGGCTTGGTGCAAGTCAGCGATGGAACGTTCAGCTTGATAAAGCTGCAGGTCGGAAGGGCACCGACAGAAAAATCTTCATGTTAATCTTCCACCCAACTCTTTAAACTGATAATGACAGAACTGTTCCTATAATCATTTTTACCTCAGGGAAATCCAGGAAAATACACATGATTTTGAGTGTCATTAGATAGATGATGAAATTACAAAGGAATGTCTATGACCCATAATGGAAATCTCACTGATGGAAGAGATCAACATGGTAGAAGGGATCAAGCAGGAATCAAGCCCATTGGAAATAGGCTTGGATTTAACATTTTGGATAAACTGCAGGTATTTCTTACTGATGGGATAATATCTGAATGTGATGAAGTTGAGAGGTCTATCAACAGTAGTTCCTCATTTACTCCACTTCAAAGAATTCCTCCTCGTGTCCAAACCGACGTTTCAAACACATATGGCAATGATTTCATGCCTCCTTCAGTGATGACACAAGACCACATCGAAAGACCTTACAAATGTAATGAGTGTAGGAAAACCTTTCTTAAGGACTTACTCCTCACTGGACATCAGATAATCCGTACAAGAGAGAAATTATATAAATGTGATGTATGCGACAAATTCGAAATTCACAGCTTGTACATCATCAGAAAATTCACGGAGAGTCATGGTACAAATGTAACGTGTGGCAAAACCTTTAATGATAGAGCCACTCTTGGAAGACATCAGCTAATCCACCCAGGAGCCAAATTATGTAAATGTGATGTATGTGGTAAAATCTTTGGTCAAAACTCACAGCTTGGAATATTCATGCTGGAAAGAGAAGTTACAAATGTAATGACAGCTCAAACGTCAGTAGACATCAGAAAATTCAGACAGGAAAGAAAGTGTATAAATGTGATGTATGTGGCAGAGCCTTTAGCCGAAATTCATACCTTGCCGATCAACGGGGAGTTCATACCGGACAGAAACCGTACAAATGTAATGAGTGTGGTAGATTCTTCAGTGCGCCTTCTAGCCTAACTTAGCATCAGAGGATCCGTACTACTGAGAGCCCTTAAAAATATAATGAAGTTGGCGATGCTTTTAGCATGGCTTGATAGCTTAGGCTTCATGAGAAAATTTATGCTGGATAGAAGCCAGATAAATGTATTTAGTATAGTCAGGTCTTTAGAAGATGAATTCATTCTGGAAAGAATCCTCACAAATGCCATGAATGTGAAAAAGCTTTCCTCGTGGATCACGTCTCACCAATAATCAGGACTTCCACACCCGTCAGAGCATTACAGATGTGCTGAATTTAGCAAAGCTTCTTTGTTGTGCCTTAAACTCAGGGATCACCAAATACTTCATACTTAAAATGCACACCACAACATGCACACCACAACACCCTCATGTAGAATGCTTTTTTTTTTTTACATCTTTATTGGGGTATAATTGCTTTACAGTGGTGTGTTAGTTTCTGCTCTACAACAAAGTGAATCAGCTATACATACACATATGTTCCCACATCCCCTCCCTCTTGCGTCTCCCCCCGTCCCCCCTCCCTATCCCACCCCTCCAGGCAGTCACAAAGCACCGAGCTGATATCCCCGTGCTATGCGGCTGCTTCCCACTAGCTATCTACCTTACGTTTGGTAGTGTATATATGTCCATGCCTCTCTCTCACTTTGTTACAGCTCACCCTTCCCCCTCCCCATATCCTCAAGTCCGTTCTCCAGTATGTCTGTGTCTCTATTCCTGTCTTACCCCTAGGTTATTCATGATTTTTTTTCTTAAATTTCATATATATGTGTTAGCATACAATATTTGTCTTTCTCTTTCTGACTTACTTCACTCTGTATGACAGACTCTAGGTCTATCCACTTCATTACAAATAGCTCAATTTCGTTTCTTTTTATGGCTGAGTAATATTCCATTGTATATATGTGCCACATCTTCTTTCTCCATTCATCCAATGATGGGCACTTAGGTTGTTTCCATCTATGGGCTATAGTAAGTAGAGCTGCAATGAACATTTTGGTACATGACTCTTTTTGAAGTTTGGTTTTCTCAGGGTATATGCCCAGTAGTGGGATTTCTGGGTCATATGGTAGTTCTATTTGTAGTTTTTTAAGGAACCTCCATACTGTTCTCCATAGTGGCTGAACCACTTCACATTCCCACCAGCAGTGCAAGAGTGTTCCCTTTTCTCCACACCCTCTCCAGCATTTATTGTTTCTAGATTTTTTGATGATGGCCATTCTGACTGGTGTGAGATGATATCTCATTGTAGTTTTGATTTGCATTTCTCTAATGATTAATGATGTTGAGCATCCTTTCATGTGTTTGTTGGCAGTCAGTATATCTTCTTTGGAGAAATGTCTATTTAGGTCTTCTGCCCATTTTTGGATTGGGTTGGTTTTTTTTTTGTTATTGAACTGCATGAGCTGCTTGTAAATTTTGGAAATTAATCCTTTGTCAGTTGCTTCATTTTCAAATATTTTCTCCCATTCTGAGGGTTGTCTTTTGGTCTTGTTTCTGGTTTCCTTTGCTGTGCAAAAGCTTTGAAGTTTCATTAGGTCCCATTTGTTTATTTTTGTTTTTATTTCCATTTCTCTAGGAGGTGGGTCAAAAAGGATCTTGCTGTGATTTATGTCATAGAGTGTTCTGCCTATGTTTTCCTCTAAGAGTTTGATAGTTTCTGGCCTTACATTTAGGTCTTTAATCCATTTTGAGCTTATTTTTGTGTATGGTGTTAGGGAGTGATCTAATCTCATACTTTTACATGTACCTGTCTAGTTTTCCTAGCACCACTTATTGAAGAGGCTGTCCTTTCTCCACTGTACATTCCTTCCTCTATCAAAGATAAGGTGACCATATGTGCGTGGGTTTATTTCTGGGCTTTCTATCCTGTTCCATTGATCTATCTTTCTGTTTTTGTGCCAGTACCATACTGTCTTGATTACTGTAGCTTTGTAGGATAGTCTGAAGCCAGGGAGCCTGATTCCTCCAGCTCCGTTTTTCGTTCTCAAGATTGCTTTGGCTATTCGTGGTCTTTTGTGTTTCCATACAAATTGTGAAATTTTTTGTTCTAGTTCTGTGAAAAATGCCAGTGGTAGTTTGATAGGGATTGCATTGAATCTGTAGATTGCTTTGGGTAGTAGAGTCATTTTCACAATGTTGATTCTTCCAATCCAAGAACATGGTATATCTCTCCATCTATTTGTATCATCTTTAATTTCTTTCATCAGTGTCTTATAATTTTCTGCATACAGGTCTTTTGTCTCCTTAGGTAGGTTTATTCCTAGATATTTTATTATTTTTGTTGCAGTGGTAACAAAAGAAATTATATAAATGTGATGGGAGTGTAAATGGGAGTGTTTTTTTGATTTCACTTTCAGATTTTTCATCATTAGTGTATAGGAATGCAAGATATTTCTGTGCATTAATTTTGTATCCTGCAACTTTACCAAATTCATTGATTAGCTCTAGTAGTTTTCTGGTAGCATCTTTAGGATTCTCTATGTATAGTATCATGTCATCTGCAAACAGTGACATCTTTACTTCTTCTTTTCTGATTTGGATTCCTTTTATTTCCTTTTCTTCTCTGATTGCTGTCGCTAAAACTTCCAAAACTATATTGAATAATAGTGGTGAGGGTGGGCAACCTTGTCTTTTTCCTGATCTTAGTGGAAATGCTTTCAGTTTTTCACCATTGAGGATGATGTTGGCTGTGGGTTTGTCATATATGGCCTTTATTATGTTGAGGAAAGTTCCCTCTATGCCTACTTTCTGCAGGGTTATCATAAATGGGTGTTGAATTTTGTCAAAAGCTTTCTCTGCATCTATTGAGATGATCATATGGTTTTTCTCCTTCAATTTGTTAATATGGTTTATCACATTAATAGATTTGCATATATTGAAGAATCCTTGCATTCCTGGAATAAACCCCGCTTGATCATGGTGTATGATCCTTTTAATGTGCTGTTGGATTCTGTTTGCTAGTATTTTGTTGAGGATTTTTGCATCTATGTTCATCAGTGATACTGGCCTGTAGTTTTCTTTCTTTGTGACATCCTTGTCTGGTTTTGGTATCAGGGTGATGGTGGCCTCGTAGAATGAGTTTGGGAGTGTTCCTCCCTCTGCTATATTTTGGAAGAGTTTGAGAAGGATAGGTGTTAGCTCTTCTCTAAATGTTTGATAGAATTCGCCTGTGAAGCCATCTGGTCCTGGGCTTTTGCCTGTTGGAAGATTTTTAATCACAGTTTCAATTTCATTACTTGTGATTGGTCTGTTCATATTGTCTATTTCTCCCTGGTTCAGTCTTGGCAGGTTGTGCATTTCTAAGAATTTGTCCATTTCTTCCAGGTTGTCCATTTTATTGGCATAGAGTTGCTTGTAGTAATCTCTCATGATCTTTTTTATTTCTGCAGTGTCAGTTGTTACTTCTCCTTTTTCATTTCTAATTCTACTGATTTGAGTCTTCTCCCTTTTTTCTTGATGAGTCTGGCTAATGGTTTATCTATTTTGTTTATCTTCTCAAATAACCGGCTTTTAGTTTTATTGATCTTTGCTATTGTTTTCTTCATTTCCTTTTCATTTATTTCTGATCTGATTTTTATGATTTCTTTCCTTCTGCTAACTTTGGGTTTTTTTTGTTGTTCTTTCTCTAATTGCTTTAGGTGCAAGTTTAGGTTGTTTATTCGAGATGTTTCCTGTTTCTTAAGGTGAGCTTGTATTGCTATAAACTTCCCTCTTAGAACTGCTTTGGCTGCATCCCATAGGTTTTGGGTCGTCGTGTCTCCATTGTCCATTTGTTTCTAGGTATTTTTTTATTTCCTCTGATTTCTTCAGTGATCACTTCGTTATTAAGTAGTGTATTGTTTAGCCTCCATGTGTTTGTATTTTTTACAGATCTTTTCCTGTAATTGATATCTAGTCTCATGGCATTGTGGTTGGAAAATGATACCTGATACAATTTCAGTTTTCTTAAATTTACCAAGGCTTGATTTGTGACCCAAGATATGATCTATCCTGGAGAATGTTCCATGATCACTTGAGAAAAATGTGTATTCTGTTGTTTTTGGATGGAGTGTCCTATAAATATCAATTAAGTCCATCTTGTTTAATGTATCATTTAAAGCTTGTGTTTCCTTATTTATTTTCATTTTGGATGATCTGTCCATTGGTGAAAGTGGGGTGTTCAAGTCCCCTACTATGAATGTGTTACTGTTGATTTCCCCTTTTTTGGCTGTTAGTATTTGCCTTATGTATTGAGGTGCTCCTATGTTGGGTTCATAGATATTTACAATTGTTATATCTTCTTCTTGCATCGATCCCTTGATCATTATGTAGTGTCCTTCTTTGTCTCTTCTAATAGTCTTTATTTTAAAGTCTATTTTGTCTGATATGAGAATTGCTACTCCAGCTTTCTTTTGGTTTCCATTTGCATGGAATATCTTTTTCCATCCCCTTACTTTCAGTCTGTATGTGTCTCTAGGTCTGAAGTGGGTCTCTTGTAGACAGCATATATATGGGTCTTGTTTTTGTATCCATTCAGCCAATCTGTGTCTTTTGGTGGGAGCATTTAGTCCATTTACGTTTAAGGTAATTATTGATATGTATGTTCCTATTCCCATTTTCTAAATTGTTTTGGGTTCGTTATTATAGGTCTTTTTCTTCTCTTGTGTTTCTTGCCTAGAGAAGTTCCTTTAGCATTTGTTGTAAAGCTGGTTTGGTGGTGCTGAACTCTCTCAGCTTTTGCTTGTCTGTAAAGGTTTTAATTTCTCCATCAAATTGGAATGAGATCCTTGCTGGGTAGAGTAATCTTGGTTGCAGGTTTTTCTCCTTCATCACTTTCAGTATGTCCTGCCACTCCCTTCTGGCTTGCAGAGTTTCTGCTGAGAGATCAGCTGTTAACCTTATGGGGATTCCTTTGTGTGTTATTTGTTGTTTTTCCCTTGCTGCTTTTAATATGCTTTCTTTGTATTTAATTTTTGACAGTTTGATTAATATGTGTCTTGGCGTATTTCTCCTTGTATTTATCCTGTATGGGACTCTCTGTGCTTCCTGGACTTGATTAACTATTTCCTTTCCCATATTAGGGAAGTTTTCAATTATAATCTCTTATTTTCTCAGTCCCTTTCTTTTTCTCTTCTTCTTCTGGAACCCCTATAATTCGAATGTTGGTGCGTTTAATGTTGTCCCAGAGGTCTCTGAGACTGTCCTCAGTTCTTGTCATTCTTTTTTCTTTATTCTGCTCTGCAGTAGTTATTTCCACTATTTTATCTTCCAGGTCACTTATCCGTTCTTCTGCCTCAGTTATTCTGCTATTGATCCCATCTAGAGTATTTTTCATTTCATTTATTGTGTTGTTCATCATTGTTTGTTTCATCTTTAGTTCTTCTAGGTCCTTGTTAAATGTTTCTTGCATTTTGTCTATTTCCAAGATTTTGGATCATCTTTACTATCATTATTCTGAATTGTTTTTCAGGTAGACTGCCTATTTCCTCTTCATTTGTTAGGTCTGGTGCGTTTTTATCTTGCTCCTTCATCTGCTGTGTGTTTCTCTGTCTTCTCATTTTGCTTATCCAACTGTTTGGGGTCTCCTTTTTGCAGGCTGCAGGTTCGTAGTTCCCATTGTTTTTGATGTCTGTCCCCAGTGGCTAAGGTTGGTTCAGTGGGTTGTGTGGGCTTCCTGGTGGAGGGGACTGGTGCCTGTGTTCTGGTGGATGAGGCTGGATCTTGTCTTTCTGGTGGGCAGGTCCACGTTTGGTGGTGTGTTTTGGGGTGTCTGTGGACTTATTGTGATTTTAGGCAGCCTCTCTGCTAATGGGTGGGGTTGTGTTCCTGTCTTGCTAGTTGTTTGGCATAGGGTGTCCAGCACTGTAGCTTGCTGCTCGTTGAGTGAAGCTGGGTGCTGGTGTTGAGATGGAGATCTCTGGGAGATTTTCACCATTTGATATTATGTGCAGCTGGGAGGCCTCTTGTGGACCAGTGTCCTGAAGTTGGCTCTCCCACCTCAGAGGCACAGCACTGACTCCTGGCTGCAGCACCAAGAGCCTTTCATCCACATGGCTCAGAATAAAAGGGAGAAAAAGTAGAGAGAAAGAATTAGTAGAAGTAGGAAGGAAGGAAGGAAGGGGAAGGAAGGAAGGAAGAAGAAAAAGAAAGGAGGAAGGAAGGAAGGAAGGGGAAGGAAGGAAGGAAGAAGAAAAGGAAAGGGGGAAGGAAGGAAAAAAGAAAGAAGATACAGTAAAATAAAATAAAATATAATAAAGTTATTAAATTAAAAAAATAACTATTTAGAAAAAAAAGGGACGGATAGAACCTTAGGACAGATGGTGGAAGCAAAGCTATACAGACAAAATCTCACAGAGAAGCATACACATACACCCTCACAAAAAGAGGAAAAGGGGAAAAAAATCATAAATCTTGCTCTCAAAGTCCACCTCCTTAATTTGGGATGATTCGTTGTCTATTCATGTTATTCCACAGATGCAGGTACATCAAGTTGATTGTGGAGCTTTAATCTGCTGCTCCTGAGGCTGCTGGGAGAGATTTTCCTTTCTCTTCTTTGTTCTCACAGCTCCCAGGGGCTCAGCTTTGGATTTGGCCCTGCCTCTGCGTGTAGGTCGCGGGAGGGCGTCTGTTCTTCGCTCGGACAGGACGGGGTTAAAGGAGCCACTGATTCGTGGGCTTTGGCTCACTCAGGCGGGGGGCGGGGCACGGAGGGAGGGCCGGGCCTGCGGCAGCAGAGGCCAGCATGACGTTGCACCAGCCTGAGGCCCACCTGCGTTGTCCCGGGCAAGTTGTCCCTGGATCCCGGGAACCTGGCAGTGGCGGGCTGCACAGGCTCCCTGGAAGGGAGGTGTGGAGAGTGACCTGTGCTCGCACACAGGCCCCTTGGTGGCGGCAGCAGCAGCCTTAGCGTCTCCCGCTCGTCTCTGGGGTCCGCGCTTTTAGCCGCGGCTCGCGACCGTCTCTGGAGCTCCTTTAAGCAGCGCTCTTAATCCCCTCTCCTCGCGCACCAGGAAACAAAGAGGGAAGAAAAAGTCTCTTGCCTCTTCGGCAGCTCCAGACCTTTTCCCGGACTCCCTCCCGGTAGCCGTGGCGCACTAACCCCTTCAGGCTGTGTTCACGCAGCCAACCCCAGTCCTCTCCCGGCGCTCCGACCGAAGCCCGAGCCTCAGAGCCCCAGCTCCCAGCCCCGCCCGCCCCAGCGGGTGAGCAGACAAGCCTCTAGGCCTGGTGAGTGCCGGTCGGCACCAATCCTCTGTGCGGTAATCTCTCCGCTTTGCCCTCGGCACCCCTGTTGCTGTGCTGTCCTCCGCGGCGCCAAAGCTCCCCCCTCCGCCTCCCGCAGTCTCCGCCCGCGAAGGGGCTTCCTAGTGTGTGGAAACCTTTGCTCCTTCACGGCTCCCTCCCACTGGTGCAGGTCCCGTCCCTATTCTTTTGTCTCTGTTTTTTCTTTTTTTCTTTTGCCCTACCCCGGTACGTGGGGAGTTTCTTGCCTTTTGGGAGGTCTGAGGTCTTCTGCCAGCCTTCAGTAGGTGTTCTGTAGGAGTTGCTCCACGATGTGTCTCTGGTGTATCTTTGGGGAGGAAGGTGATCTCCGCATCTTACTCTTCCTCCATCTTCCCCTCCGCCCCTGTAGAACGCTTTTGACACTTTTGGTCACCAGTGTGTGGGGATTTTTCTCACAAGTAATTCCTGGGACACCAGCTGGGTGTCCCACAATTCAACTCAGCTGAGACAGTGTCTGCACTGAGATTGCATGAGGTCCTATAGATCTCACAGGACTGACATCCCTCTCAACACACTTCAGATGGCAGGCACAAATCGAGGTTATCACCCGTGCTTCTCACGAATACGCTACAGATCCTAAGTTTCAACAACGCCCTTTGTCACCCTCTGTAAACCAGGAGAAATGAATCTGCACACGGAAGTCACGTATTCATATGCATAAATGTCTGGTATATATTTTTGAACAAGTGAAGTTTGCATCTGATAACTGGAGTATATGGATCCCTTCTGCATCTGTTTCTATTTCTGTTCTTTTTATCTCTTGGTCGTATTTGTTGTGACATCGTTTTTGTTATGTTAGTTGAGTGCTGGGTGTTATATATGCAAAACCGTAGACGCAGACCCAGAGTATGGACAGGCTCTCAGTTTGGTCAGGGAATGAGTGACTGGAGGCTGGGAGTCCTTGTAAGCCTCAGTCTTACGTGCCTTCACCCACCTTCCCCCCACCCCAGGGTGGAGCCCTCCAGGGTCTGCGTCTGGAAGCTTCCTAGGGCCCCTCCTCCTTGGCAGGTCCTGAGCACCATGAGGTTTTACTGCAGCTCAGCTGCTCAGCCCGTTTGTGCAGAGTGTTGGGCTCATTTTCTGTGCCTTCCTTTTCTTGGGGAGCTTGGTCCCTAAAGTCCTGGCTGACTTGTCAGGCCTGCACTCGAATTGTCGTCTTCCCAGCCCCATGGAACTGTCCAGATCCCTTAGCCAGGGCTCTCTGCTTGACTTTTTACTGCATTTTCTTCCCAGAGTCAGATGCCCCGAGTGAAGGAGTGGCCCTCTCAGTCTCCCGCTCCCTCACTGGCTTTCCCTTTTGTCTGGAATCTTGGACCCTTCGGTTGCAGATGCTTCAGTACCTCTTTGACGCCTTCAGATGTCCTTTAAAAACATATTTAGCTTTTCTAGTTCTTGGTGGGCTGACCTACAGGCTGCTCACGTATAGAACTGGAAGTGGGGGGAAAACTGGTGTTCTCTGCATCTGAAGCAATACGTACTAGTCATTGTAGATATATCGATCATCTTTATTTGATATGGGAGAAAGCAAGGACCACTGGTCCTTGCTCAGTCCCCACTATTCCGTTTCTAATCAGAATCCCCAGGTTGCCCATGCTATTGGCCACTTGAACTTGGAAAGAGGATGGAGCAAGTGGCCCACTCTGCCCAGAGACAGAGGACCTGTGCTGCAGCTCCTCTCGTGGCCGCTGTGCCGTTTTCCCAGGCCCGCACTGGTCTCCCCTTGGTCCCCTTGCCCTGTGCCAGCCCAGGGCAGGCTTCATGATGACGGGTGGTGGCTGAGGAGGTGGGAGGGGTTACGTGACCTTTATTCTGTGAACTGATCCCATGTGGGTTTTCTCTTTAAGTGCTTAAAAAATGACTGCTTTTAGTCATCCCTCCAATTTCATTTTAAAGGTGAAAATGAAGATTTTATTCTTGAAGTTGAGTGCAGTGATTTTAGTCTTTTTGAAAGCAACAATTGAGATTTGAGAAAGACATCTCAGAGAACTCCAGTGTATAAAGCCGAGAAAAGAGAGTGTGTTCAGGTTGAATTGTGGGCGGGACCCCAAATTGTGCCTCTGTGTCTCCCGGAGTCTGCTAATTCCTGAGATGGGTGGGTACAGGACTCCAAACACCCGAAGGACTAAGGTCCTAACATCACAACTTAGTCTGCCTGAGATGGGTGGATATAGGACTCCAAACACCTGAAGGACTAAGGTCCTAAAATCACAACTTAGTCTGCCTGTGTCAGGAGTGTTGGTTGTCACAGCAGAGGTTTGGGTGGAGCCAGGAGCAGTGTAGCCTGTGCAGGGGGATCAGAGAGCAAGGAGGGTGAGGGGGTGGGGGATGGCGTGGGGACACAGGAAGGGGCGACACCTGGCGGGGTCTGAGGGGCCGTGGCTGTCGCACTCAGGGCAGGGATGCTCCTGAACATCTACGCGGCACCCACGGCACAGCCGCGGTTGAGAGGCTCTGGTGTGAGGAACCCCCAGCCTGTCTCAAGAACCGCTGAGTTCACAGCAGGGTCCAGCACTCCACTGTGAGTTCATTTCAGTGCCCTTAACAAGGTTGGAGCCAGCACTTCCTGAGCTTGAGTGAGTCAGTTAGGCAGAACTGACCTCAGAATCAGTGAGGTAGAATTAGCTCAGTGACTCCTCACCCGGGGTAGATTCTAGGGATGCCCTTGAGTTTAGGTGGGGCCCTTCCAATAGCCTCACTGGTGTCGTTTTTAGTAGGAGGAGGTGGCAAACCCCTCTTAGTCCTAGTGCATTTGTTTTCTGAAACAGTTAATACTCTTCAGTAGCTTCGTGTTGTTAATTTGCTAAAAATTTTGTTCCGTTTTTAAAAAATTAACTTGTTTTATCTGTATGGCTGAGTCGGGTCTTAGTTGTGGCACGTGGGATCTTGAGGCATGCGGGCTTTTTCGTTGAGGTGTGCGGGCTTCTCTCTAGCTGCCGCATGCGGGTTTTCTCTTCTCTAGTTGCGGCGTGCGAGTGCAGTAGTTGTGGCGCGCGGGATTAGTTTCCCCACAGCATGTGGGATCTTAGCTCCCGGACCAGGTATCCAACCCGTGCCCCCTGCATCGTCAGGCGGATGTTTACCACGGGACCAGCAGGGAAGTCCCTCTTCGGTGCTACTTTCAAACAGTATCCTTTCCAAGCAGCGTTTGCGCGCTCTCCCCCACACACTCATCCTGTCGTCGTCTTGGAAGTCGTCGTCCCACCGCACCCCTTCTCTGCCCCGTTGATGGTGGCCTGAGCCGAGCCCTTCCGTTTCCATGGAGCCCCTTGTGACTGGGTCGGTTCCGGGCTCCCGGGAGACAGTGGCAGAGGCGGAGCCATGGCGCCATTTCCTCTGGAGATGGCAGTGATGGCGGCGGTCGCGGTGACGGGAGGTGGTGAGGTGCCCGGCAGTGAAGCAGCAGCCACTGCCGTGCGCGAGGTGCTGCACCCGTCCCCGAGGGTGGGCGGTGGAAGGGGCCACCTGTGGTCGCATTTCCGGCGCCGCGACCGCAGGGCCAAGGCCATGGCGAGGAAGAACTTGGCCTCGGCTCAAGTCACGGAAGTGGGGCGAGCGCCCCCGGCCCCTGGAGCACAGCGAAGAGTGCAGGGAGGTGAGGGCGGCGGGGTTTGTTCGTCTTGTAAGTACGGCTGCGAGCCCAGGGCGTTGTGGCCTCAGTGGGGAAGGATTGACACCATCTGGTCGGACGTGGCAGCAGGTCCTGCTGGCGCTGCGTGGAGGACAGGTGGGGGCGGGGCAAGAGGGATTGGTGGAAACCACTGATGGAGGAGTCGCTCGGCGTACATGGGTTGAGCTCTTGGGGCAAAAATTTTAACCCCCTCAACGTCACCCATCTTACGAAGCCCGGAGCAATGTATATAATACTTTAATTAAGTGTACATACTGCTTATGTGTATAATGTATGTACCCTAACATCTTCAGATATTTACTGAGCGCCTGTTCTGTGTCAGGCACTGTTCTACTCACTATGTAGGAAGGGTTACGTGGCCCAAGATCTCTTTGTGCAGAGAGAAACAGAATGAAAGACTCGGTGAGTTCAGTTTGAGAAAGTTCAGTGCGTGGATAGAACTGCTGCAGAAGCAGTGGCCGATGCTGGGTGTGTCAGCATGGGAGGACTGGGCGTGGCAGCTTTCCTTGCGTTTCCATGACCCTCTGCCCTCCCCACTCTACTGTTCGGCTCACACACCCTCGCCTGGCACACCTCCTTTTGGGTGGACTTTGAATTCAACACGGGCCCAAACTATCTTTTCCTCACCATCTATTGGTCCTCCTGAGGTTGGTACAGTTTTGTACCTGGTCAGGTGGTCAGAAACCGAGGAGACAGCTTTGCCTCACCCTCCTAGTCTCCAGGCCCTGTAGGAGGCACCTTTCTTGTGTCTTGGAGGCCGAGTTTGAGGCCCACTGGTGAGATCTGGACCCTCTTCCATCAGGTTGACTCAAGGAGGGGTTGACCCCAGCGGCCTCTCTGTGTCCCGCCCCAGCCATGCTGGGTTCCTCACCCAGGATGTTGTTTTCCTGTAGCTTCTTTGTAAATATGCTGTTCTCACTGAGAAGAAGGCCTTTCTTCTACCCTGTCTTCTGCTGGCTAGCTCTTAGCGCTAGTTACTGCTGAGTAATTCGGTAACTAGCTCTTGGAGAACCAATTTTGCCCTGTGTATACAGATCCTCAAAAGTGCTCATATTCTGACAGGAGCCCTTTTATTTCTGCTAAGGAAATGGTTCTTATCTGGAGGAAACTTACGCGTAACAATGTTGACCGTAACAACTTTCAATGTGATTTACATTTTTTACTGGTTGGAAAATTATAAGAGCAATACGCCACTTAGAAACCACTTTAAAGTATGAGTACCTTGTAGTTCGCATTCCACAGGGATTTAATGTCTCTCACTTTGCCTCCCAGCCTTACCTCATTTCCCCGTTTTGCCCTCACTTTCGGAGGGAATGATTTCTGGTGGTCCCATTCTTGTGGTGGGTGGTGGACTCACTGGGCTGAGGCAGTGATTTCTGACCCCTCTGACTCTCTCCTGAGCGGCCATGAGTGTGTGAGGCCACTGCGTGCAGAAGGCAGTTTTGACCTTGGCGATTTCCCGGAGGTGCTTTATTTCGTCCCTCACCAAACAAGGCTGTTTTAAGGATTCTTTCTGGTTGTTCCCTAAGCCACGAGGAAGACCTGGCTAAAGTGATCGAGCTCCAGGAAATCTTAGATGAGCAGTCAAGAGCAGAGCCAGGGACTTCACTGGTGGTCCAGTGGGTTGGACTCTGCGTTTCCAGTGCAGGGGCCCGGGTTTGATCCCTGGTCAGGGAACTAGATCCCACATGCATGCCATGACGAAGAGCCCACAAGCGGCTTAATCCAGACTCAATCTTCAGTTTACACACTGGGAAATTCCTCCACCAATGTGTATATAAGCTGATGCCCTTTAAAATACGCTTGTTTCTGCATGTAAATCTGCTCGCTGAGTCCATCTGACAGTTAATGGCTGGTGACACTCCTGAGGCTCCCTGGGTCCTTTGTTGAACAGAAGCAGTGGGGAGGGACCTTCTAATGAACAATGTCCCTGCCCTTCTCTGTACCTGTGAGTCAGCTCTGGTGATGGTGCAGGAGTCCACTAGGAGATAGCAGTGGGAGGCGACAGCCTACGGAGCCAGGGCACAGGCCACGCCCGTCGTCACTCCTTGGTGCTTTTAAAACACTGACCATACTTGTTCTTGAAGTCTGTAAGTTTTTGTTTTTCCTATTTTAGGCAAAAAAGCAGTTACAAGAAGTGCAACATAATCAGATACTTAAATCTCTTAATCGTTTAGGAATCTGTAAAGAGGTGAATTGAGCTGGGTTCATAGTTATAATTACTACAGATGTTTAGCCAGAGTCTACGCCAGTCCACTGCTGTAGTGTGTACAGCACCCCTGGACTTGGAGGCTGAATGTTTGCACTTTAGATGCATTCAGAGTCTGGCAGTTGTGTGTGGTTCGGAATGCTGAGTCCTTTCTGGGTTCACGTGAAAGCTGACAGCCTAGGGAGCCAGGGCACAGGCCACTCAACGTCATCGCTCCTTGGTGCTTTTAAAATAA
Source organism: Aethalodelphis obliquidens (assembly GCF_003676395.1). Lineage (NCBI taxonomy): Eukaryota > Metazoa > Chordata > Mammalia > Artiodactyla > Delphinidae > Aethalodelphis > Aethalodelphis obliquidens. The sequence continues at coordinate 16,002,125 of NW_020837987.1, read as the reverse complement.
TGGCCATACTTGTTCTTGAAGTTTAGAACTTTTCGTTTTTCCTATTTTAGGCAAGGTGGAGAGAAAAAATGAATGGAAAATGTAATAAAATCAGACATTGTTGACAAGCTTCTTTCAGAATCTAACAAGAGGCTTCAGCTTCATCATAAATGGCTGCTCGGGCAGAGAAGGTGCCCAGCACAGCGTCCCCGAAGGCCCCTTTACAAAGAGAGTGCCACTGGTCATGTCCATGCCGCAGCAAAGATCCCCCGTGCTGCAACTGAGACCTGGCACAGCCAAATAAATATTTAAAAAAAAAATATATATATATATATATATATATATATATATATCTCCACTGTAGCGTTAGGATTTACGTTCAGGAAGGTATCTTGGACTTCCCTGGATCTTGAGAAGGTGCGTTCCCTTCTCGCATGCCGGGGTCAGGGGCGGAGGGGTGAAAGCTGGTCTGAGTTACGGTGGTCCGGGGGCGTCTTGGGTGGACCTCCTTTCTCTGGCGGGTCTTCCCACAACGGCGCGAGGTGCCTTTGTGTGAGGACTGGACAGTCTTGAGGGTCTGTTTTCTGTTTCTATTTATTTAACTGTTTTCCAGGATTTTGTAGCAGTTAAGAACTAAAGAACTAAACATATGCAGAGAGCAGCTCCTTGAAAGAGAAAAAGAAATCGCTGAACTGAAAGCGGAAAGGAACACCACCAGGGTTAGTGGGGTTCTTACTGGGTTAACATTTGCTTCCGGTCATGATTGGGCTCTGGGTTATTGTCTTTAAACTCAAAAGATGATCCACTCTGCCTGCTTTTAAACAGATTTTCGACATCTTCTCACTAAGCGGACTGGGGTTGACCAGTTCAGGGTGCTCATACCTTGCTTGAAGTTTATGGTGAGAGTTCATGTAATTTTAGCCCATTGGAGGGGGAGTTTCTCTAACTTGTTTGGCTGGCCACACTGCAGCGTGTGGAATCTAGTAACCAGACCCCCTGCATTGGGAGCGCCAAGTGTTATCCAGTGGAGAGCCAGGAAAGGCCCTTAGCTAATGATTCTTAAAAGAGCAGAAAAACCGGAAGGAGACATTGACAGGACAGACGGGGGTGCTTGACATAAACCCCGAGCATGAATGGAAAGGCAAGTCCTTGTCTCCCTCTCTGTCTGGTTCTCATCTCACCTGTCCAGTCTGTGCAGGTCTGTTGCCAACACACCGCTTAGACCTGAGCGGCCGTGACAGTCGTGTGAGCCCACAGCGTGCAGAAGGCAGTTTTGATCTTAGCGATTTCCCAGAAGTGCTTATTTCGTCCCTCAGCAAACAAGGCCGTTTAAGGATTCTTTCCATTAGAGGTCTTCTGATGGTTCTCATGAGGAAGACCCGGCCAAAGTGCCCGAGCTCCGGGAAATCTCAGACGAGCAGCTGAGAGCAGAGCCAGATGAAGGAGCTGGACGCCCGGCCGCCTTCGGTACTCACGTGACAGAGCGGGAGGAAGGTCTGTACACGGCCGGAGAAGACCTCATCGTATCTGAGGAAGTGAACACGAAATTGCAATGAGATGTTTGTGAGGTGAGTGACATTACATGTGTGTTGGAACCAGACATAATCGAAGACAAATATGGTGAATTGGCTCCGTGTGCACCTTCTGTGTGGTTCTCAGTGGGTCCTCACACGACCCAGAGAACAGGGAGGGCAACGATCGTCTGCCTTGAGTAACTCAGCCTCCCCTGGATGTCCAGGCCTTACTGCCTCTGGAGCATTTTTGTGTGTGTGTTTGTTGTCTGGTCGGAAAGTTTGCCTTTACACTTTGCTTCACTCTCCCTGCAAATACTCCTCCACCTGTTACAGAAACACCTAACTTGGCCGTGTTGATTTTCTCTCAATATTTCAACCACTCTGCTTCCTCCTAGCTGGTATGTCAGAGACAGAAAACTCATCTCCAGATGTCTTGGGCCTCAGCAAATTGGGAGGACAGGCTGAAAACAATGATAAGCTTCCAAAAAAGTAAGCTTTTTGTTTTTTGTCCATCTCACTGAACAGTTTTCAGTTGTTCCTGATTTTTAATTAATGTTTACTGATTAAATGGAATATCCAGCTCTCTCTATATATTATCTTCTGAAAGCTTAACCCAAAGCCTTTTATTAAACTGCTCTTTCTGGAGGACTTAGAGCATCTGAACTAGATTCTCAAGCTGGGGTTACATGAGGTCTCCCCACCTAAGGCCACTGTCCCCTTCTACATTGGGGCTTTATAGGAACTTGTGGGCCCAGGGAGGTGATTTCACTGCTGCAGCCCCAGGTTCAATCCCTGGTCAGGGAACTAAGATCCCACAAGACGATTGGCTTGGCCAAAGAAAAAAACAAAAGATAGGAGTTGTCTAGTGACATATTTTTGGATAACATTTTCCATTACCATTTTCATCCACATTTATTTCAGCATTTTTATTACCTGCACTTAATTTAGTTTAAATTTAATTTAACATATTAAGAAAAAGACTTATCACAATAATAGTTTAAAACTTCCTGGAGAATTAAAAATCATGACAAAAAGGAATATAGAAAAAAAGATATTGTTATGAAGCAAGAACATTTCACCAAACATCATAATCAGAAGAAAACACTGGATGCATTCCTTCTGAAGTTGCAGTGAAGGCTGCTGGCCAGGGCTCCTGCCTTTCACCACTGTACAGTGTGCCTACAGAGAGTGTGTCAGAGAGTTGGAACTATTAACAATCACAAATCTACAGCCATGGAAAGGCCAAGTGTGAAAGGGTGGAAAAAGACATTCCATCCTAAAGAGACCCGAGGTGACTACACAGTGTCAGACAATATAAAGACAAAAGCTGATAAAAGAGATGGACAATATATACTGTTAAAAGGATCAATTCACCAGAAGATATACATCTAACATTAGAACTCCCCCCCAAAATTAAGGAAACATTAATACCCCAGTTTTTTCGATGGGTGGAACCAAAGAGAACATCAGTAAGGAAACAGAGGACTTGAACAACACTATAGACATACTGGACCTAACAGACATGTACAAATCACTCTACCCAACAAAACCAGAAAACACACACTTCTCAAGAACATTCTCCATGAGAGACCACATGTTAGGATATAAAAGAAATCTTTTTTTTTTTTTTTGCGGTACGCAGGCCTCTCACTGTTGTGGCCTCTCCGGCCACGGAGCACAGGCTCCAGACGCGCAGGCTTAGCGGCCATGGCTCACAGGCCCAGCTGCTCCGCGGCATGTGGGATCTTCCCGGACTGGGGCACGAACCCGTGTCCCCTCAATGAAATTAGAAATAAACAGCAGAATGAAAACAGAAAAATCCCCAAAATGTGGAAATAAAACAACGTATTCATAAATAACCAATGGGTCAAAGAAGAAATCACAAAGGAATTTTTTAAATATCTGGATGAAAATGAAAACATACAAAAATTTATAAAACGTAGTGAAAGCTGTACAAACAGGGAAGTCAAATCAGAAATCTGTTTTTACTAAAGTAGAGAAAAATAAACTAAAATTTAACGAAAGGAAAGGTAAATAAAGATTAGACCAGAGATAAATGTACTATAATGAATATAAAATATAAAAGTCAATATAAAAGTGAAAACTATGAGTTAGTGTTTTGAAAAAAATTTACAAAACCTTGGCTAGAGTAAGAAAAAAAAAGATTTAGATAACTAAAAACATGAAAGAGGAGAGATTTCAACTGTTGTCACAGAAATGTTTTTTAAAACTGTAAGGGGTCCTGTGAACAATAATGCTTACAAATTATATAATCTAGAAGATACGGGTAAACTCATGAAACATACAACCTACTAAGCTCTTATCTTTAATAAAAAAATTGAAAAGAATTATAACTAGAGAGGTTCAAGCAGTAATCGGAAATCTCAAACAAGGAAAAAGCCAAAACCAGATCACTTCACTGCATAGTTCTACCAAAACCTTTACAGAAGAATTACCTCTAATCCTGAATTTAAAAAAATTTCCGAAGAGCTGTAGAGGGAACGCTGGCAAACTCATTCTATGGAGCCTGCATGATTCTATACCAAGCCCAGAGAAAGACACACGAAACACAGAAAACTACAAACCAATATCCTTCATGAATACTGAAAAATCCTCAACAAAATAGTACCAAACCAAATTCAACAACACATTAAAATGACTTTACATCATGACCAAGTGGACTTCATTACTATAAAAAAATCGATTAATGTGATACACCACATTAACAGAATAAAGGAAAAAACACATGATCATCTCAATTGATGCAGAAAAATGCATTTCACAAAATTCATCTATGTTTCAAGATATAAAAACTCTGGGAATTGACTGGCGGTCCAGTGGTTAGGACTCGGCACTTTCACTGCCGTGGCCCAGGTTCAGTCGCTGGTCAGGGAACTAAGATCCCACCACAAGCCCAAAAAGAAAAAAAGAGAGATGTAAACACTCAGCTAGAAAGCTTTCCTTCTCAGATCAGGAAGAAGGCAAGGATACACACTCTCTGCACTACTGTCCAGCAAAGTACAGAAAGCCCTCACCAGAGAAATTAGACAAGAAAAAAGAAAGTTACCCAAGTTGCGAAAAGTAAAATTATCTTATTTGTAGATGATAACTTTTGTATGTAAAAACAGTAAAGATTCCACAAGGAAACTGCTACATCAAAAAACAACTCTAGGGCTTCCCTGGTGGCACAGTGGTTGAGAATCCGCCTGCCAATGCAGGGAACAGGAGTTCGAGCCCTGGTCTGGGAAGATCCCACATGCCGCAGAGCAAGTAAGCCTGTGTGCCACAACTACTGAAGCCTGTGCGCCCTAGTGCCTATGCTCTGCAACAAGAGAAGCCACCACAATGAGAAGCCCGCGCACTGCAACAGAGTAGCCCCTGCTCGCCACAACTAGAGAAAGCCTGCGTGCAGCAACGAAGACTCGATGCAACCAAAAATAAATAAAATTTAAAAAAACCTCTAGAAAAGTTGCAGGATACCAAAAGTCCATGTGCAAAACATCACGAAATAATCAAGATGATGTAGTACTGGCATAAACAGGTATGTAAAGTAACGCAACAGAACAGAACACTCAAAATTAATTTTGCATATACATAGAACGCATTTTCAAGGGTGCCAAGACCACGCAATAGAAAAAGGACAGTCTCAGGAACAAACGGTGCTGGAGAACCGGGTATCTACCAGCAAAAGTGTAAAGCTGGAACCTTACCTGCATCAGAATGAGAAACTTCTGTGTGTCAGAGGAGGCAACCAACAGCGAAAAGTAACCTCCAAGGACCAGAGATGATGAAAATGGGCTAAGAATCTCCATGTGTCAGAGATTTAGGTTGATTTCAAAGTTTAAAATCAATAGTAGAATGAAACACCCTCTACCACTGATGTATCTCTGAACTTTCCATTCCATTCCCCATCATTACGATTTTTAAATCAGCGACACATCCATTTCGTTTCTAATGCAGCATGAAAAGTCACAACATATTTGCTGTAGTCTGTTTGCTAAAATTTACCGGGCATAAGTGCATATTATTACCTGACTTGCATGTACAGCTTCTTTATCCTGGTTTTCAGAGAGCAGACAGTGCATCCAGATGGGGGCCCTCAGTAATCCCTGCTGCCCAGTAGCACCGGCACCCCATCTCCAGTCCATGGGTGTGAAGCCCTGCCCAGGACTAGGCCCAGTGGAGCCTCTTCACAAGTCCCAGGTCATGGGGAGATGGGATCTAAGTGGAGGTGACAGGCCCTGAGGGAAGGACCCGGGTGACTGTGACTGTACAGGTGTCAGGCAGGACACTTCAGACGAGACCAGCGAGTCCAAAGAAGGGCATTTCTGGAAAGACAGAAAAATCAACTGAGAATATGACTTTACCTGAGAAAGAGCCATTCCAGACTCCTTTTCTCTCCTCTCCCTCCTCTTCTGGGCTTCTTCCTCAGACAAGAGTCTTTAGAGGTCGATCCTGAAAGTGGAAAACAGGCTGTTTAATGCTTGCAATCAACACACCCCCTTCCTGAGTCACCACCACACGCACAGGGAAGCCCTCAGCATGTGGAACAGACGGTCCTCTGCTGCCCACCGTCCCAGGAGGGACTCAGGACAGAAAACTCCACACAGAGACCTACAAGTAAGTTCCTACACTTTTGTTTTGTTCAGTGCATGACAAATCTTTGAAGATCAAATAGTGTAGCTTATCCCTTTTTTAACTGAAGTGTATATATATAGAATTTATTTATTTATTTATTTATGGCTGCATTGGGTCTTCGTTGCAGTGCATGGGCTTCTCATTGCAGTGGCTTCTCTTGTTGCGGAGCATGGGGGCTCTAGAGCGCAGGCTAAGTAGTTGTGGCGCACAGGCCTAGCTGCTGCGGAGCATGTGGGATCTTCCCAGACCAGGGCTCGAACCCGTGTCCCCTGCATTGGCAGGCAGATTCTTAACCACCTTTTCAGATTATTTTCCATTATAGGTTATTATAAGATACTGAATATAGTTCCCTGTGCTATACAGTAGATCCTTGTTTAATTATTCTATATGTAGTAGTGTATATTTGTAAATCCCAAACTCCTAATTTATCTCTCCCCTTCCTTCCACCTTTGGGAACCATAAGTTTGTTTTCAATGTCTGTGAGTCTAGTTCTGCTTTGTCAGTAAATTCATTTGTACCATTTTTTTAGATTCCACATATATGTGTCTACCTGTGTCTGATTTACTCCACTTAGTACTGTTACCAAAACGCAAGTCCGTGTGCTAGACGCACAGTGAGGCCAAACAATACCAGAATGTTGGAGTTTGGAACAGAAAGGCTTGCTGCAGGGCCATGCAAGGAGATGGGTGGCTCATGCCTTAAAAACCCCAAACTCCCTGAAAGCTTCCAGCAAAGCCCTCTTACAGGAACGGTGAGGGAGGGGTGTGGTTACAGACCTCTTGGTGGCAGATCCTTTGTACTTGAGGTCAGGTCGTGGTCAGGTAAAGATGTTCCTGTAAACCTCCACCAAACAAATGTTACTCTCTGTCCTGACAAGAAAGGGGAAGGTGCCAAGACACAACTTTCACCCTCCAGGGTCCAGGCCCGGCTAACAGAAAGGGGTCCCTGCAGAGGGGCCAGTTACCCTGCCCCAGAGCATTCGTCCAGAACCAGGTTTGGGTCCTCCTGACAGTGCCCAGGCCTGGCTGAAGAAGCAGATCTCAGTTGGCAGCTCCCTCAGGGCCAGGTCCCCGTGCAGACTGCCGCGGCCATTAGGGCAGCCTAATGGATTCCCGCAAAAGACACCCCGTTCCCTCGGCCTCCCAGCTCACCTGCTGGCCCAAGGAGAAGGGGAGGGGAGAAGGCCTGGATCCCTCTCTTACTTCACTCTCTGCCTGACGACTGCCACTCCGCGGACATTTGGCTGAATGGGTCCATTAAATGTCACTCATTGGCAGCTGGTCGCTTGAGGGAAGGGCTCACTGTGGCGCCGACCAATGGCTGAACGGGAGCTCTAAGGCCACTCCAACCATCCCTTCAGTGGTCTCCTGGTAACCGTTGCCTGGTAACGGGGGTGGGGGGAACAGCGTGCGCCAAGGGCCCTGTGCTAAGGGCTGCGCACTGCTGGGCTCTATTACAGTGTGATCATCTCCAGGTCTCCACCTGCACTACTCTGCGTTTCCATTTCATTCTGTTTATCGGTCTCCCTGTTGCTTTCTATGTTTCTGTCTTTTTGCTCCCTTCTAGCCTCCTGCTGTTTCTCCCGTCCTATTTTCTCACTCCTGTCCTGCCCCACTCTGCAACTTGTGCCCCCTATTGATGCTCTTTCTCCCCGACCTTTCTGATGACCCTACATCTCTGTATTTCTGCCTCTTTCTTCCCCCATCTCTTCTCTCTCTCTGTCCCTGTTATTCTCCCTCCCCACTCTCCGGCGCCCCCTGGTGGCTGTGCTTCCTTCCTGCTCTCTCTCTTCCCCTCATTTCTCCTCTTCTTTTCCTCTCCCAGCATCAAGTTGCTCTGTAGGACATGGGTTCAGCTCTTTTATCCCCTCCCCCGACTCTCCATGGGAAATGCCTCACCACGGTTGACGATGCTGTTACCACTGATCAAGGGCTCCTCTCGTATTTTGCCTTAATCCCTTCACCTTCATCTCCCTGGAGATCCCAATTTTCTATACACTCTATTTTTCTCATCTGCTACTTTCACTGCTTTTTCTCTTTCATTCTTACCATCTCTTTGCAAGACACTCACCCATCCTCTACACTGCCCTCTCTTTGCAAGACACTCACCCATCCTCTACACTGCCCTCTGACCTTGCCCACTCTTCTTTTCCCCTCAGTTTTCTATTGCTCTCTCAGTCCCTCTCTGTGTCTTCTGATCCCCCCTGCCCACACAGTCAGAGGATGTGGGATGGAGTAAGATGCCTGCTTCCCCCCTGCCCACACAGTCAGAGGATGTGGGATGGAGTAAGATGGAGTCAGATGCCTGCTTCCTGGGAAAACAGTGATGAAATAAAAACTCACAGTTTAAGGCAAGACAGGAAAAATTTGAATTTAAATTAAATTCCTTCTCCTTCATCAGTAATGACTCAGCACTCACCTTGTATATCTAGACATCTTCAGTGAACTTTATGTACCATAACAATATATCATTTACCTTAAAGATAACAATTGGTGCAGAACAGACTGTTCCACAGACCTGGGGAGGTACTGGGCCGCACCTAACAGAAGCTCTTTTAAGTACTTACTTATGACCGTATTAACGTTACTGTACTACTTGTGTTCTGCCTGTTTTACAGGATTGTTCCTTGCATTACCAAGTGTGTGACTGAGCCTCTGGTAAAAATGACTAGGCGACTTGAAACAAGTGACCAAATCTATAGTCTTATAAGACCAATGATTTTAATAGTGTAACTCTACACATGGGAAGAAGCAACAAGAGAGAACCAGCAACAAGAGAGAACCATTTCCTGGACCACAACAGACTGGTGGAACACCACGCAGAGGCCTTTGGCTACTGTTGCATTAGGGGCAGGGCGCGTGCGGGGCGTCGCCGGTGCAGTGTGGCAGTGGCCCTGTGGCCACAGTCTCCTCGGGCCGCAGTCCAGCTCCCATTTGCCCACTCGCCCCCTCTGCCGGCGCAGTCACCAAGCCTGCAACAACCAACCACGCAGCACCCCTCCTCTGTATAAAAGGAGCCCGAAATCTGACTGGGGGAAGATGGCTTGTGGAGACACTGGTCAGCCATCTTCTCCGAATAAAAAGTCGCTCTGCCTTGCCCCAGCAACTCGCCTCTCAGTTTACTGGCCTGTCGTGCAGCAAGCAGAACGACCTTGGACTCTATCAATTTTGGCGAAGCCGGCCAGGAGCCTTGCTGCTTGTGGTCAGCCCCGGTTGGGGAATTTTTGGGTAAAGCCCTAGCAGCTGCTGGGACCACCTGTCCTGAGGATCTTCCCTTTAAAATTCCCTGAAGCGGCACCAGATGCCCCAGCACTTGGCAGTGGGAGCTCCATACAGATGGAATCGACGGGCTCCAGACAGTAGGTGTGTCTGATGTGTACAACTGGGAATACACCACCCTCTCAATTTCGGCTTTTCCTGTAAGGGAACAGCCAAGTTGTTTTGCATTTGACTGGGGTACCCTGTTGCAGAGGGGAATTTTTGTTGCAACTCTGTGAACCAGTTTGTTTGCTTTTGTTTTGCATTCATTCACGATGGAATTTGTTTGTGCCTTTTGTGTTTTGTTGCTCTTGAACTTGTATCTGTCCCTAAGGAAAGCCCTTTGGGGCGTATCTTAAATGAATGGGCAAAGTATAGTTATGGGCCTGTGACTAAAAAGAGATGATATTCTATTGTATAGTGTGTGGCCCCAGTATATGTTAGGATCAGGAGAGCAAGGTGCCCTGCTCACTTATACAATCTTGCAGTTAGAATTGAGCAGGTAAAAATGGTGAGATTCCATATGTAGAAGCATGTACGCTATTGCATCATGAGGAAAAGAAGTGAGACAGCTGCTGCCTTATGGTACGGTGGTCTGAAAGGAAAACCGGGGGAAAATCTGTTCTACAAGAGGGAGAGGGAGAAAATGAGACTGAGAACATGTTATTTCAAAACACTGGCCAAGCAGGCTGCACCAGTGGTTGTTCCGACTGCCCCCATGCCACCAACATATGCACTCCTTTCACCACCTCCTGTTTCCCCTACTTATGGGGATCAATTAGAAGTTTCTGTGTTAACCTCTGGGGCACAGGGGCCTAGTTTGTGTCACCATCTGTGACCCAGGAGGGCGTCCCATTTGACCAGGAGCCACTTCTGGAGCACGCAGCTTCCCTTGCACTGATATCCTGGAGAGGAGGCCTTAATGCAGATGGCCAATCAGCTGGGTTTCTATGGACACGCCATCCATTCTCAATTTGATTTATTTAACTGGAAAAACCATAACCTACATACCTCCACGTGACTGAACTTTTCACTTCTATCTTTGCCACTCACCATCCCTCGTGGGCGGACATTCACACTTTTATGAATATCATGCTTACTGGGGATGAAAGGAGGATGCTCTTTGACAAGACTAGAGAGGAAGTGCACTAGCTCCATCTAGCGGACCAGGTGGAACTCCAGAAGCAAATCAGGCAGTTCCTACTGCTGAGCCTGACTGGGAACCTAATAACGGAGATATGCCGCACCTAGAGCATTACAGGAAGTGTATCTCAGCGGGTCTTCGAAAGGCAGTAGCTAGGCAAAAGAGCTTCAACAAAATTCAAGAGATCAAGAGATACACCAAAACCCAATGAGGACCCATCAGAGTTTCTAGAAAGAATTTATCAAGCTTATAGGCACTACACTGGTGCAGACCCTGAGGCCCCCAAAATACGGGAATGGTAAATATGACCTTCATTGGGCAAAGCGCCCCAGATCTAAGAAGAAAATTACAAAGCTAGATGGTGCATTTGGAATGAACCCTTCTCAACTGGTAGATGTTGTTTTAAAGTGTTCACCAACAGGGAACAACGAAAGGAGCTCTTTGCAAGACTTAACGCCACTCATCTGGTGCCAGCACTGGATTCCCGGAAGGCGAGTAGCCTGGAGAGAGGTGAGCCCCATTGGGGAGGGAACAGTGTGCTTACTGTAGGAGGAGGGGCACTGGGAAAGACTGCGCTCATCTAAGGAATAAGAAGGAAAACCACAAAAGAAAGACGGGAGCCTCTCCTATGGTAGAGAGAGCGCAACGCTCTGAAGATGAATAAAGCGGCCCAGGGGCTCCCTTGGACTTGAGGTGTCCAATTCCAATTTCCCCACAGGAGCCCCGGGTAACTTTGACAGTGGGGAACAAGTTGATTGACTTTCCGATAGATACCGGTGCAACATACTCTGTGGTAAACAGCACGGTGGCACAGAAAACATCTCAATCCTTCCCAGTCACAGGAGTTTCTGGAGAAGGACAAAATCTTTCGTTTCTATAACCTCTAGAATGCTAGTTAGGGGACCTCACCCTGAAACGCAGTTTCTTATATATGCCGGTATGTCTAATCAGTCCCTCTTTTGTAAATTAAGCACTCAAGCAACTTTTTCGCCAGAACAGCTTGACATCAGGGTCCCACAGGAGCACACTGTAAGCCTAAAGATGGCGCTCACAGACACCCCAGAAAAGGAGACTGAGCTCTCACCCACTCCACCCCCATTCCCGCCGCTCCAGGTCTGTGAAAAGCTAAGGCACAAGTGTGGGTCGATAGCACCCTAGGGAAGGCCAAAAACGCATGGCCAATACAAATCATGTTAAAAAGGGACTCTGGAGGGAATTCCCTGGTGGTCCACTGGTTAGGACTCGGTGCTTTCATCGCGGTAGCCGGGTTCGATTTCTGGTCAGGGAACTAAGATCCCGATCCCGCAAGCTGCACAGTGTGGCAAAAAAAAAGGGATGCGCTGGGACACCTAATCGAAAACAATACCCTCTGAGCCAAGGGGCCCAAAAGGGAATTTAGCCAGTTCTCAAAAAGTTGGTTTAATCAGGTTAAACCTTGCAGGTCCCCATATAAAACCCCTATCCTCCTAGTCAAACAGCCAAACTCAACAGAGCATCTCTTTGTCCCAGACTTGAGGGCTACTAATGAAAAAATCCAGGATTTGCACCCTGTGGTACGCAATCCATACGCTCTGCTCACAGCTATTCCAGAAGCAAACAGCTGGTTCTGTTTTTGACGTGAAGGATGCTTTTTTTCTGCATTCCTATTGCAGAAGAATCACAGCAGCTATTTGCTTTTGAAGGGCAGGACCCAGAAAGACAGGTAGTCCAACAGTATTGGTGGACAGTCCTGCCTCAAGATTTAAGGATTCCCCTACCTTGTTTGGGGAAATGTTGGCTGGGGACCTTAGAGACTTAATATTGGATGAAGGACTCTTCCTCCAAAATGTGGACCATTTGCTCATAGCGAGCCCTGTGAATGATAAGTGTCTACCAAATAGCATCAGAACCCTGAGCTATTTGGCCAACTGTGGATGTAAGGTCTCCCAGAAAAAGCCTCAAGTATGTCAGCAACAAGTCACGTAGCTGGGTTTTATCCTTTCCCAAGGGCAGCGGGGTCTTTTGCTTGATAGAAAACGGGCAATTGCAGGCTTGGGAACACCAAGAATTGCAGATAACAGGGCGTTTCTGGGAATGGCAGGATTCTATCGGATCTGGATCCCGAACTATAGGCTCAGAGTAAAGCCCCTCTATAAGGCTTTAAAGGGGCATGATTTTGAGCCCCTACTTGGACTAAAGAGTGCCAAACAGCCTTTGAAACAATAAAAACATAGTCTCAGCTCCGGCTTTGGGACAACCAGACTGAAAGAAACCTTTCAGATTATATGTCCGTGAGAGACAAATCTTGGGGTGTTAATTCAAATTCTGGGGAATGTCCTTCGACCTGTTGCCTAATTCTCAGGACAACTAGAACACACTAAGGGATGGCCACTCTGCCTTTGAGCTGTAGCAGCTCCTTGCAACAGACTTCCGGAAGCTGAGCAGTTTACCGTGGGCAGCCCACCACTCTGTATGTCTCTCACCCTGTCCTTTCTTTACTGGAACAAAAAGGGGGGCTACTGGCTGACTTCTGGGAGAATGGGAAAGTACCAGGCCATCCTCTTAGACAATCCCAATGTAACGTTTCCGGTCACTTCAGCCCTAAAGCCAGCCACCACTGCTCCCGACTGCGGCTGCACAGTCCCCAGGGCACAGCTGCCTGCACGTCGCGGGGCTGGTGTACTCTGGCAGACCAGACTGAACAGACAACGCCTGGCTGCGGCAGGTACGGAACTGTTCACAGTAGCTGACGTGCTGGGTATGTGGTGGTAACCCTCGGAAGGACTGACCCTCGCTATGCATTCTCCGTGGGTCATGCTCACGGCGCCATCTGGAAAGAAAGGGGGCTCCTCACTTCAAACAGTAAAGACATAAAACATGCTTCTGAAATCTTGTCCCTGTTAGAAGCAGTCCTCAAGCCCTCACAAGTGGCCGTAATGCACTGCCCAGGCCACCAGAAGGGTGAGACTCATATAACAAAAGGCAACCGGTTAGCTGACCAAGCTGCAAAGAAAATAGCAAACGCAGGCGATTACCAAGCCATCATAGGGTCACTTCTCCCGCAGACTGACTTGTCAGAATACCAGCCGGAATATTCAGAAAAAGACAAGGAGAGGGCCGAAGAGTGGGAATGCACTCTTGATCACACCTCGCCTGGCTAGAAATGTAGTGCACACGGAACTGACTTGATTTCTGAGGCTTTCGTGGACACTGCTGCAGCACATTCGTGACAGTACCCACCACGGGAGAGAGGCCGCCTTACAGTGGATTCAAAAGTATACAATGGGGCCTGACCTACAAGGGCCATCCAGGGAGTCACTAAAAATTGCATGATTTGTGCTAAAAATAACCCAAATACTGCTGTCAGATCTCCCCAGATGGGGACCCAACACAGAGGACTCCACGAGCCACCAAGGACTGGCAAATAGACTTCACTCAAGTTGATAGGGACAGAGTAAGGGACAAAGTAGGCGGTTGAATAGTTAATCCCACTAGGGGACTGCAAGTAAAGAAAAAAGCATGGGAGACCCCTGTAAGTTAATGATCACTCAAGAAAGCAGGTTTGCTTAACCACAAAACCAAGCAACAGAAGCCTGAGACACGCCCCCGAACAATAAAACAAGGGTGGCATGAGACCCACATCTGCTCAGTAAGTTGACCCCTAGACACGCTCCTCTGTGCACACTAAAAACAAGTATGTAAGGAAAAGGTGACATTATGCTGAAAACTGAGACGGTTTATCATATTTTAGTATATGTTACCACCTTTTTTCCTCACTTCCGTTGCTCCATGACAGTCCCAGTTTGGCCATGTAGGGACAAGAAAAAGCCCCCACCCGATGTGCAGGCGGAGCTGAGGATGGAAGCTTGACGTCTACTCAAGAATGAGGAAGGAGGTGGTCCTCTCCCCCTCCCCACTTCTCCTTTGATTATAAAACAGGAGCCCACTAAGTTCTGGGGGCGGCACCCTCTCGCCCACCCGCAAGCCTCACAAGCGTGCTAGTCTAACAGATCACTTTGCCTCTCCCTGAAGAACGCACTCCTCAGAGCCCCCCAAGACACATTTCAGTGGTTTCGGCTGGCGACCACAAAGGGGCAGTGGTAAGATAAGAAGGAGGGGGGTCGGGTCCTAGAGGGGCCGTGGATGCCAGGTGGACTGGGGAGGACACTCCCCCAATGTGTGCCCCTTTTAGGCGACTGGTCAACCCCGAATGCTTTAGGACTCTGATGAGAGATCTAGGACAGACCAGAGGAACAATGATATGGATGTTTAGAGACACGGAACCAGAAGAATGCTGGCAGTCAGCATGGCTTGCCACAGAAAGATGCTGTGGATGTTTAGGGACCCGGAAGGACACGTACATTCTAGGTCTGTCCCTGTTGTACTCAAGTCTGTAAACTTAACTATTCCAACTGTTATTTATAAACTGATTTGTTTTGCAATGCCTGTCTTATGAACAAGTTTTAAAATGAAACTATGAGATCTCTGTCTGTCTGGATATATGTGTGTCTTATGTGGTCTTGTCTTTAGATAGTATTGCTAAGGTTAATTTGTAAATGAGCTCAATTTAATTGGCTTAAAAAAAAAGTAAGTGCTTACAAATTAAACATTTCTGAATACAAAAGAAGCTAAGCTAAATGGATTTCAGATTCACATGACCTGAGAAATATTTAATATTAAATTAATATCTAGTATTAAAGTTTGTTGTTATTAAAGATTGTTAATTAATACAGACATGTCTTTAGAGTCATCAACATTAAGCACAGTATTTTTATTGTACCTGGGTTTGCTGAAAGTCACTAAGTTCATACTATTTTGTTGTAAAATCTGTCAGCAAGAAAATTAATGAGTTAAAATTAAATTAACTCATTTTCAGACTTTTGCCATCCTGATGTACTTGTAGCATGGCCACAGTCTGCTCCTAAATGAGAGAAATTAAATGGGTAAATAACAGCTGCAAATTGAACAGTCAGGGCTGTGGGAAATCCAAGACAGCCACTTGGCTCCTCCTGGATCCCTGGCAAACCCCATTTTTTATTTAATGGTTTAAACCCTTTCTTGGCTACAAGGCTGATGCCCTCACAGTGGAAAAAAGAATGGTTTAAAAACGTGTTTTGGGCTTCCCTGGTGGTGCAGTGGTTGAGAGTCCGCCTGCCGATGCAGGGGACACGGGTTCGTGCCCTGGTCCAGGAAGATCCCACATGCCGCGGAGCGGCTGGGCCCGTGAGCCATGGCCGCTGAGCCTGCGCGTCCGCAGCCTGTGCTCCGCAATGGGAGAGGCCACAGCAGTGAGAGGCCCGCGTACTGCAAAAAGATAAATAAAATAAAAACGTGTTTTTCACTTGGGTATAGTTTCTATAAATTTTAGTGATCAAGGCAACCACTTTACTGGACAAATAATACAAGCCTATGTTATTAATTAACCAGACTTATTTTACAAATTAATCTTAATTTGGCTATATTTGGTAAAACTGAGGGTTATTTAGAAAAGAAAAAATTATGTTTTAACAGATATTAAATTTTAGTGTTGCTAACTGAGGTCAGTATCTACTGTCTTAAAACTCACTTTTCTAATAGCTCTTTGTTGCTATATTATTCTAAAGCTTAATTGAGTTAAGATATTCTAAGCTTGTTTCTGAAGCTGATCATGTAATCTATCTTTGGATGAAGATCAGATGCCTGTAGTCTATAACCAGGGGGTTATACATACTAGAAAAAGCATCATTTAAAGGACTGTGTCCGTCCTAGATAAAAGGTCTCTTAACAGGTATTCTTAAGCACGTCATGCACAGGGAAACTGAAGGGAATCAACTTCCAAGACTTAAGGTACTTTCCCCCCAATTACTAGAAGTGCCCAACGGAGGAGTGCCCTGATGTCGGTCATCCCCTCCCTACGCCCCTTACAGGTGCTGACCCTTTATTTCCAATTTACAGTCAGACCAGTTCCCACTCACTGTTAACACCATTGGGGACACCTTCTGTACTATTCCTTTGGGACAGTTTCTTGGCCATTAACACCAGGCTGGGAGACTGACTACTTTGGCAGGGATACATCTGAAGTAGTAAGTACAAATCTTGATGAAATTGCACGGTGGGTTTTGACAAAGGAAGGAAACTTCTGGATAGCTAACTACTGCTCCGGTGGCAGGTGCTATAACCATGGAAGTGGCTGCTCCAGTAAGGGCTATCTCACAGGCAGGAGCCCCTTATCCCAGGGGAAAGCGCACCCGAGGGTGAGGAGAGAGAGGCCCCCACCAAATTCAGGAGCTCCTTCTCTGTACCCCAAGGGGCCCAGTCTTGGACCAGCGAGCACCCGCAGTGGCGTAAGTCACCAGCCAACTGCCCCTACCGTTCTGCCTCTGAGAGGAAGTTCCTGACGGAAATCGAGGAAACGTAGAAGTCCGTGTGCCTTGCTCAATGCCTGATCTAAGTCTGGCAGAAGATCAACTGGGAAGTTTTTCTGAGGACCCTGAACTTTTCACGAAGGAGTTTACCCGGTTAATGCGATCTTCTGATCTCACTTGGGGGGATTTGCAGAGTTTATTATCCCGTGCTGCACCCCAGAGGAAAAACAGCCTATAACATTGCCAGCCAGCCACAGCCCAACAGGGCCAGTCCCTACACCGGGTGGGGAACAACGCTGTCCCCGATGCCTTATCAGGTAAATTCTACTGATAGGGACGGATGAGACCATATGATTGTTCAATAGAGGCTATGAAACGATATACAGTGAAACCTGTCAATTATGAACAAGTGAAAGAAGTCCAACAGGGGTCAGATGGAAATCTGATCGTATTTCAAGAAAAGTTAATAGAAGATTTTTAAAAGTACATAAATGTGGATCCGTCCTCCCCCAAGGCACAGGCCCTTTGGCTATACACTTCACAGCCCAGTCTGCCCCAGACATCGGGCACAAGATTCAAAAGGCAGCTGCTGGCCCTCAGACCCCTATGAGTGATTTGCTCCAATTGGCTTATTCAGTTTTCAATAATAGGGATACGGCCGAAAAGGCTGAACGCACCTAGAGAAATATATACAAAAGGCCCAAATGATGGTAGTGGCTTTGTCCATTCAGAGCCCCCCGAAGGGGAGGCCGGCCTTTCTGGGCCAATCTGGCTGTGGTGGACCACAAGGCCCGTGGGTACCCAGACAGGACCAGTGTGCCCTGTGTGGACCAAAGGGACACTGGAGGAACGACTGTGACACGCGCCCTTTACAGACAGGGCATTGGAGGAGGGAGTGCCCCAGACGCCAGAGAGTGACGGGGGCCTTTGATGGTTTCACAATCAGAACACTGAGGGGGCTCGAGGCTGAAAGTGGCTCTGCCTACAGATACCATGTACATAACTAGTGTCGAGCCTTGGGTGGTCACTAAGTGGTGGGCCATGATAGAATTTCTCATAGACACCGGTGCAACCCTTTCAGTCTTAACCAAAAGGATTAGAAGCCTTAACAAGCATAAGAAATATGTAATGGGAGTGTCGGGAAAGAGACGGGGGCACACTTTCCAGGAACCCCTTTTGTGCAACAGCAACGGCCGGTCGTTTCTACATTGCTTTCCGTTTGTGCCTGACTGTCCCCTCTCTTTAGTGCAAGGGACTTACTAAATTAGGGGCCACCCTGTCTCTCGAGGGACAAGGAAGCCACCCTTACCACCAAATGATATTAACAAGAAACATGATTAAATCTATAACTGAGATAAAAGACTCAACAGAGGGCTTCCCTGGTGGCGCAGTGGTTGAGAGTCCGCCTGCCAATGCAGGGAACGCGGGTTTGTGCTCCAGTCCGGGAAGATCCCACATGCCGCGGAGCGGCTGGGCCCGTGAGCCATGGCCACTGAGCCTGCGCGTCTGGAGCCTGTGCTCCGCAAAGGGGGAGGCCACAGCAGTGAGAGGCCCGCGTACCGCAAAAAAAAAAAAAAAAAGAGAGCAGGCTTGCTTAGCAATAAAACCATGCAACAGAAGCCTGAGACACGCCCCCAAACAATAAAACAATGGTGGCCTGAGACCCACATTCTGCCCAGTGAGCTCAGTAAGTTGATGACCCCTAGGACACACTCCTGCACACACTAAAAACAAAATATAAGGAAAAGGGGACATTATGCTGAAAGCTGAGATGACTTACCATATTTTAGTATATGTTACCACCTTTTTGCTCATTTCCCTTGCTCCACGACAGTCCCGGCTTGACCACGTAGGGACAAGAAAATTGCCCCTCTGGACGTGGAGGAGTTTTCCCTTGATTATATAAAACTGTAGCTAAGTTCCCAGGGTGGCACCCTCTCACCCGCCCCGGAAGCCTCACCAACGTCCCTATCTATCACTTTGCCTCTCACTGCATTCTTTCTGCGCTGAGAACCAGAGCTCCTGGGAGCCCCCTAAGACACATTTCTGCAGCATCAAAATGCCTCGAGCCACAGGAAATTTCAGGTATCTGCTTGTGTTTGTGGACACTTTTTCAGGATGGGTGGAGGCCTATCCCACCCAGACAGAGAAAAAGCCTCTGCAGTGGTTAAAGCCCTCAAGGAAATTATCCCCTGATGTGGACTCTGCCTAACACCCTTCAAAGTGATAACGGGCCTGCTTTTCTCTTGAGCAACACCCAACAAGGGTCTAAAGCCCTGCAAATTAATTGGAAGCTACCATTGAAAAAGGAGCATTGCTGGGACTTCCCTGGCAGTCCAGTGGTTAAGACTCCGAGGTCCCAATGCAGGGGGCATGTGTTCGATCCCTGGTTGGGGAACTAAGATCCCACATGCCACGCAGCCAAAAAGAAACAAGACCCTACTCCTGAAAGGCCCAGATAGCAATGGGTTGGTGAACGCTTAGAAGACAAGGTTGCTCACTGGACCTGGGAATGAGCATTCCTAGTACTGTGGGACAAATTGGTCACAAAATGCCTCCCAAATGTTGGATGAAATTAAGACCGAAAGGGAACAGATTGTAAAAGAATGTTGCCCATCATCCAGTTCTACAAGATTCAAGACATTAGCCACCGCGGTCACTGACCTGCAGCCACCCTGACAGGAATTCCGGGCAGAGAGCAGGATGAGGCACTGGGAAAACTGGCAGAACCGGCCTTCAGATAGTCAAGCGCTTGCAGGAAAAATTTTTATGAACCTGGGTTCTTACATCTTACCATAGTTAGCAAAGCACTAAAACCATTAACTAAGCTATGTGTTCCTCAAGCACAGCAGTTACCTTCTTCCAAGATGCGTGCCTGACTGCCTGTGCCCCTTCCCAGCATCAGCTATACGCCAGCCTTCCCCCTTCCCTCTTCAGCACAGTTCTCACAGCTCTCTAAGGGGCTGTCTCCGGGGTTATAAACCTCAGCTTGGCAAAAATAAGTTTTTCACTTCTTTCTTAGATTGACTATTGATTACTTTCCGCTGATTACACATTTTCCAGCGGGGTGGAATTTCAGACGGAAGAACACTGGGTGTCACAAGGCTGGCCCAGGTCACCTCTCCCTACACGGGGTGAGGGGAAGGGCTGACTAGGAAGGGGAGGCCTGCGGAGCAGAAGGACCGGCCTGAGGAGACGCGAGGACAGAGGGGCGGGGAGGGAGGGGGTCTCAGGAGAGGGGCGGGCTCTCCAGAACCCCAGGACCAGGGAGAGGACGTGGGCTCTCCAGGAGCGGGGCGACCGGCGCTGCTCTCAAGGGGCCGAGAGGGCCAGGCTGGGGGGGTGCGAATCCACCTTGTGGAAGGGGACGTTACATGGCGGGGCGGGGGAGGTCGTAAAGGGTTTTATGGAGGAAAACGACCCTGAAGGCGATGTCTACGTGAGACCGAAAAGCTGAAGGAGGCAAATACACACATCATATCAATAATATTAAGCCATCGTTTACACATCGTAACTCTCCACCCGTTACCTCTCTTACTCCTATCATTAAATCCCCAAATCATTTTAGGACCTTATACTGTAAGTATACTTTAAAAAAGAACCAAACAGTAGATTGTGAATCCAGTAACAGAAGACTAAATCTTATTTACCAAAAAAGTATGCAAGAACTGCTAATTCACGTGTCCATACCTGTTAGGATGGCTTTTTCAAGCTTCTAAAGGACAGTAGTTATCCACTGGTCTTGGGAACCAAAAAACTGGTGCAACTCCAAGTAAAAATAATAACTTACCTTCTTCAGTCACACTATTCATACTAACAATGCCTATTACAACAACAAACTCCAACATTTACAAAAGTAATGTATAACCACCCCATGTGAAAACCACTATCTCACATGCTTTTATCACCAGCCTAATTCCAACAATACTTATTCTTACAGAACAAGAAATATCTCAAACTGACTGAATCACAATCCAAACCTTATTATCACTTAGCTTCACAATAGATTATTTCTCAATGTTTGTGCTGGTGGCACTAATTTGTCACATGATCTAGTATGGAATTTTCAATATGATACATACACTCAGATCCTAATATTAATCAATTTTTAAAATATTTACTGTTTCTTATCACAATACTAATTCTTTTCCCCGACCAGGGATGCAACCCAGGCCCTCGGCAGCGAAAGCACGGAGTCCTAACCACTGGACTGCCAGGGAGTTCCCACAATACTAATTCGTGTTCCCACTAACAATCTTCTCCAACTTTTCACTGGATGGGAAGGAGTCAGAATTATGTCTTTTCTACTTATTAGGTGATGACGTGACAGAGCAGATGCAAATACGGCCGCTCTTCAAACAATTTTATGCAATGCACTGGAGACACTGGATTCATCGTATCAACAGCATGATCTCTATTCAACAAATCTTTATACTTAATCTAAATCACCCAAATCTACCCGATAGGACTTGTATTAGCCGCAACTGGAAAACCCGCCCGAATTGGCCTCCACCCATGACTTCCCTCAGCAATAGAGGGTCCTACTGCCATCTCAGCCCTACTCCACTAGAGCACAACAGCTGTAGCAGGCATCTTCCTACTTATCTGCTTTTACCCTTTAATAGAAAATAATACATTTATCCAAACAATAACATCATGTGTAGGAGCTATCACCACATTATTTACAGCAATATGTGCTCAATTGTTGCTTTCTCCACTTCGGGTCAAGTAGGCCTTATAATAGTAACAATCGGCATTAACCAGCCTCATCTAGCATTTCTCCATATTTGCACACACGCCTGTTTCAAGGATATACCATTCATATGCTCTGGATCGATTATTCACAGTCTAAATGATAGATAAGACATTCGAAAAGTAGGAGGCCTATGTAACGCAACGCCCTTCACCACAACAGCCCTCGTTATTGGAGGTCTCACGTTAACAGGATACCACTCCTCACAGGTTTCTATTCTAAAGATCTTATTATCGAATCCGCTAACATGCTGTATACCAACACCTGAGCCCTCTTAATAACCCCCATCGCCACATCCTTCACAGCTGTGGGTAGCACTCACGTTATTTTCCTCCCACTCTGAGGACAACCGTGCTTGTCCAATTAATGTTAATTAATGAAGACAACCCGCTCCTAATCAACTCCATCACACGTCTATTAGCTGGAAGCAGTTTCTCCGGATTTCTTATCTCCAACAACATTTCCCCAACAACAATCCCACAAGTAACCGTGCCTCCTTACTCGAAGCCAACTGCCCTTGCCGTGACCGTCCTAGGCTTTATTCTAGCACCTGAAATCGACCTTGCTGCAGAAAATTTAAAACCTAATTATCCCTCAAACTTCTTCAAAATCTCAAAACTCTTAGGGTATTTTCCCATTATACACCACTTTCAGCAAGCCAAAAATCAGCATCTTCCCTACTGGATTTAATTCGACTAGAAAATATCTTACCAAAACCCAATTATCTTATTCAAATAAAATTTTCTACACTTGTGTCAGACCAAAAAGGCCTAATCAAACTATACTTCCTTTCATTCCTCATTATCCTTACCCTAAGCATAATAGTATTTAATTACCATGAGTAACCTCTATAGTAACTATAAGCAATGACCAACCAGTAACAATTACCTTGAATCAACTACCATAACTATACAATGCCGCAATATCTATAGCCTCCTCACTAAAAAATCCAGAATCACCTGAATCATAAATTACTCAGTCCCCCAGTCCATTGAACAAATAAAATTTCTACTTCCTTGTCCTTTAAAGCACAGAAAATTCTATCACTTCATCCATTTTCTATTGTAAATTCTATCATTAATTCCAGAACAAATACCTAAAACAGTTTTATTTGAAACTCAAATTTCAGGATACTGCTCAGTAGCCACAGCTGTTGTATAACCAAATACTACTAACATTTCTCCTAAAGAAATTTTAAAAACACCATTAAACCCAAAAGCAAACCCCCAAAATTCAACACAATTCCACAACCAACACCACCACCCACAATCAACCCAAGTCCACCATAAACAGGTGAAGGTTTAGAAGAAATTAATTATAAAACTAATTATATAATTAATTAAAATTAATTATAAAACTAATTACAAAACTAATTATAAAAATAGTACTTAAATACAATGTATGTTACCATTATTCTTACATGGAATCTAACCACGGCCAATGACATGAAAAATCATCCCTGTATTTCAACTATAAGAACACTAATGACCAACATCTGAAAATCACACCCACTAATAAGTTATCAACAAGGCAGTTCATTGATCTTCCAGCTGCATCAAACATCTCATCATGATGGACCTTTGGTTCTCTCTTAGGCATTTGTTTAGTTCTGCGCATCCTGACAGGCTTATTCCTAGCAATACATTATACGTCAGATACAGTAACTGCATTTTTATGAGTAACACCTATCTACCAAGATGTAAACTAGAATCACATGCAAATGGAGCTTCCATGGTTTTTATTTGCCAATTCATTTACGTAGGACGAGGCTTATACTACAGATCCTATACCTTTTCTGAAACATGAAATACTGGAATCATTTTACTATTTACAGGTATAGCCACAGCATTCATAGGCTATGTATTACCTTGAGGACAAACAGCGTTCTGAGGAGCAACAGTTACTACCAGTCTTCTCGGAGCAATTCCCTGTATCGGCACAAGCCTTGTGGAATGAATCTGAGGCGGTTTTTCAGTAGACAAAGCAACTCTAACACAATTCTTTGCCTTCCATTTTACCCTCCTCATTACAGCACTAGCAACTGTTCACTTATTATTCCTTCCAGAAACGGGCTCTAATAACCCCACAAGAATCTCATATGACATAGACAAAATCCCATTTCACCCCTACTATACAAAGACATCCTAGGTGTCTTATCGTTGATTCTAATCTTAGTATTATTCTCATCTGACCTGCTAGGAGACCCAGACAACTACATCCCAGCAAATCCCCTTAATACACCACCACATATCAAGCCAGAATGATACTTCTTATTCGCGTATGCAATTCTACGATCAATTCCCAATAAACTTATAGGAGTACTAGCTCTAATTTTTTCAGTCTTAATCCTAGCTTTCACCCAGTACTCCATACATTGAAACAACGAAGCATAACATTCCAACCCCTCAACCAGTGCCTATTTTGAGTACTAGGAGCAGACCTATCGACACATGAATCGGAGGACAAACCCTAGAGCACCTGTTATTATCGAACAACAAGCATCCATTTTGTTTCTTTTAAATTCTAGCTCTAATACCAGTAACTAGCATCACTGAAAATAATCTCCTAACATGAAGAGTCTTTGTAGTATATTACCCTGGTCTTGTAAACCAGAAAAGGAGAACAACAGACCTAAGACTCAAGGAAGAAACTCCACTATCAGCACCCAAAGCTGAAATTCTACTTAAATTATTTCCTGAACATTTGTTACGGGACACTTACAAAATTAAGTACCATCTCGGTATTAAAATGACTTCTTTTTTCTATAAGTTACTACGTATTTCGTGCATTATATGCATTACCTCTGGATTTTACACCAAAGGGAAATCAGACCCCAGGCCTCTCACGGCCACAACTGAATTAACTTGGGGTGGGGGACCGGATATTTTAAGGTCCGTAGCGACGCCAGACCTCGGATACGGAGTGGGGACCACCAGGCGCAGGTTTAACTAGCAAAGAACGGTTAACTCACACTCCCCACCGCGGCGTCAGCTCCGTGTTCTCTGCTTCGGGATCTGCAGCAAACTGCGCGACCGTGGAGTAGAGACGCTAGAAGCGGCTGGGGGCGGGGCCTGAGCAGAGCGCCACGGGGAGGGGCGGGGCCTGAGCAGAGCGCCACGAGGGGGGGCGGGGCGTGGGCCCAAGCCAGCGCCTGGAGCGTTAGAGGGCGGGACGGGGCGGGCGCTGCACGTTCCTCCGTTTGATCCTGTCTGGGTTTAGAAACGCTTGAGGGTCTTGCGTTGCACCATTGCTTCCTCCTTGGTTTAACAGTTTGTAACAGTTTTAAGGTAAAAGCTTAAAGTAGTGTGGGATACTTATGTTGGTCTGGGAACTGCAGTCTCGGCGGGGGCTTGATGAGGGGTGGTGTTTGGACCCAGGAACATTCCTGCAATTAGAGTTAATTTAAGCAGTTTAAGGAAACAGGAGCTGGATCTGTCTGTGTAGGGATTACAAACTATGTGAAACACAGAGCCCTTAGAATGGGCTATTTCATACTAACACCGGTAAGGACAAAAATGTTGCCGTGCCATTCCAGTTCTACAAGGATCAAGCTCATTGGTCACTGCAGTGGCCCTGAGTGTGTCATACAAATACAAATGGGGAAGCGCAATTCGGTGAAGGAAACAGGAGAAAATTGCCAGGATGGGAACATATTTACAATGATTGAGGAACAGCCATAATTATTGTGTGGCTTGGTGAGGTGTGATATTAATTTTCTATTGGAGACATTTAAAATTTGGGACTTCTTGTAGTTACAATTTTTTTATTTTTCAGGACTTAAAAAGCCACCCTATATAAATAGGCTGTGTATACTTCTGCATGTTGAGTCTTCGTTTTAAAAATGATATAATTCCCTAGAGAGCTTAAGATATAAGTAATGGATCCAAAATCATGACTACGTGTTTGAAGGACACACAGACATGTTTCTTTATAGCATCCTCAGTATTGCCGAGAAGACATGGGGATGGGGCAGTATAATGAATTAATGGAAAGATAGTTAATATCATTTGTCAAAATTGCCTGAGAGACTTGATCCCAGGACTAGTTATATACACACTTTTCCTGTATCGACCCCTGTAGCTATGTAGGGGTATGTTGCTAGTTCCACTTATGAATGCATGACAAGTAAAGTAAGTGGACGCTTTTAAGCCTCAGTTTTTCCTTCAGTGTCAATGTCATCAATTTTTTTTTTTTTTTTGCAGTATGCGGGCCTCTCACTGTTGTGGCCTCTCCCGTTGCGGAGCACAGGCTCTGGACGCGCAGGCTCAGCGGCCATGGCTCACGGGCCCAGCCGCTCCGTGGCATGTGGGATCTTCCCGGACCGGGGCACGAACCTGTGTCCCCTGCATCGGCAGGCGGACTCTCAACCACTGCGCCACCAGGGAAGCCCTCATCAAAATATTTTAACGTATAATAAGACACTGTACTTTCGAATCAAATTGCAACACAATCTCATATCACTTGTATTTCCCCTGAATGAGTACAAGACCTACTGACTGCCAATTATTTCCAGTTTTATTTTTCCAAGCAAGAGCAATCCTGTCTCGCAACAACATGGATTGACCTAGCGCTCAACATGGATTGACCTAGCGATCATCATGACTAACTTAGTAAAGTTAGTCAGAAAGACAAATACCATATGCTATCACTTATATGTGGAATATAAAATATGACACAAATGAACTTATCTACAAAACAGAAACGGACTCACAGACATAGAGAACAGACTTGTAGTTGCGGGGGGTTAGTAGATGCAAACTATTATATATAGATTGGATAAACAACAAGGTCCTACTGTGTAGCACAGGGAACTATATTCAATACTCTGTGATAAATCATAATGGAAAAGAATATGAAAAAGAATATATATATGTATAACTGAATCACTTTGCTGTACAGCAGAAATTAACATTACAAATCAACTATACTTCAATAAAATAACTTTTTTTAAAAAAAGAGTAATTCCTGTGTCACCACTGCCTAATACCTGAGTACCAGATTGACTTTTCCGTATGCATTATGTCCCAAATTTTATAGTAATTGAGATACGAAATCAAAATGTGACACTCCATGAGAAGTCAGCAAACATTTCTGTAAAGGGGCAGATAGCAAATCTTTTATTCTTTGTAAGCCAGACTGATTCTGGTACAACTATTCTACTCTGCCCTTATTAGGTCCATAGTACCTAAACATAAGTGTATTCTAATTACATTGATACGGCATTTAAAAACAGATGGCAGGTTGTATTTGGCTCCTGTTCTGTAGGTTGCTGAGCCGTGACCTACACAAAGGAATGAAGGGCACCAGAGACAGTAACTACACGGGTAAATACATAAGCCATACCTTTCTTATTTTTAAGTTTCTTTGAAATATAATTGTTTAAAAAACTTAACCATCTAGTTTGGGTTTATAGTATATGTCAAAGTAAAATCTATGATGATGACCACACAAAGGGCAGGAGTGGAGAAATGGAAGTATATGTGTGTAAGGGTCAGATGCTCTATAGAAAGTAGCACGAAAGTCCTTGAATATAGACTGTGGTAAGCTGTATAGTAAAACCCCTAGAGCAAACACTTAAAGTTACAGCTAACAGTGATGAACCGAAAAAGGAGTTTAAACAAACCCATAAAAAAATTCAGTTATTTTACAGAAGACAGAAAAAGAGGGGAAATAGTGGAAAATACAAAGCAGACAATATAAAACCAATAGCATGATAATAATTTAAATCTAACTATATAATTATCTCTTTCAAACCAAATGGCCTAAAGACCCCAATTGAAAGGCAGACATTGTCAACTAGATTTTTAAAAGAGAGATGACACTATGTTTCCCACAAGAAATGCACTCTGAAAATTAAAGGACACAAAATAAAAGCATGGAAAAAAGATAAACCATATCAACACTCTTCAAAATAGAGTGGCTATTGTAAGATCAAGGTAGATTGAGGAGCAACTAATAAGACCGGGGATAATGAAATCTAGTTCATAATCATAAAGGGATTTAAGTTCATCAGAATGACATGACAATCATAAAAACTATGCATCCAGCAGCAGAACTTCAAAACCCTCGGAAAAAACTGACAAGATTGCAAGGAGAAATAAATAAACCCACACTTACGGTTAAGGTGGGTAAGGAAAAAAAAAAGGTCATTGAAAGTGTACCAGTCAGCTTTCTACAAGTTTTCCTGTGGTAACAAATATCCCTGAATTCTTACTGCCTTACAACAACAAACATTTATTTCTTGCTCATATGATATCTATCATTATTCACCTCTTGCTAGTTTCTCTAACTTGATTCTGGGATTCAGGGTAAAATTCCAGTGTATCTGGGATCTACCATTCTTGCAGCAGGAAGAGAAGGTTCAAAAAAGCAAACAAAGGTTTTGAAAGCTTCCATTTAAAGTTGAAACATACCATTCTACTCACACCAGGAACTCACAAAGCCAATCTTGCATAAAACGGGCAGGGAAGTGCAGTCCTCTCAAAGGGAAGGAAGGGTTGGTTGCCTAAGTCAACTGGCCGAGTTTGATATCAAAGGGCAGACATGTATGATCTCACAGGATGGTGATAAATGACTGGAAATTATAGTACAATATATGTTAGTGCAGCTTCTATCAGAAATAATTTGTCTGTCCTTTGTTCACACAAAATATATTTACTCTGGTCCCAGAGGAAGGAAAAAACATTTCTACCTAGACATGAGTTCAATCACAAATGAGAATTTCATAGTAATCTCATGAGATTCCTCTGAATTCAGAGCCCCATGTGGAGCTCTCCTCACTCATAACACATAATGGTGGAACAGAGAAATAAAATCTCAATAAACACTCTCATTTAGAAGAAAGAAAGAAAAGAGGTACCCAGTAGTCTCGGGTCCACAGCAAATGTGCAGTTCTGCTGGGCAGATGTAGTGAGGGCGCTGGTCTGTGGGGGCAGGAATGACAAAGGACCCTTTTCTTGAATCCAGCTCTTTCCCAGAGAACGGACATGCAGTGGTTTGTATTTCG
Organism: Aethalodelphis obliquidens; assembly: GCF_003676395.1. Classification (NCBI taxonomy): domain Eukaryota; kingdom Metazoa; phylum Chordata; class Mammalia; order Artiodactyla; family Delphinidae; genus Aethalodelphis; species Aethalodelphis obliquidens. The sequence continues at coordinate 15,973,511 of NW_020837987.1, read as the reverse complement.
TTGCTCTTGCCTTCACCTAGTTACATCTAACAGAGTATTGGAAATGTTGCCTTCCTTGTGCAATGGGCTGCTTGCTCCGGTTACTCCCTTCGCATGAATATTTACAGTCCCAAAGATTATCGGTTTAATTGAAAAAAATAAAACTGAAAACCCACTATCAAAACTACCAAAGAAAATAGGAGAGGGACTTCCCTGGTGGTCCGGTGGTTGAGACTCCAGACTCGCAAGGCAGGGGGTCCGGGTTCCATCCCTGGTCAGGGAACTAGATCCCACATGCACGCCGCAACTAAGAGCCTTCATGCTGCAACTAAAAGATCCTGCATGCCACAAGGAAGATCCCGTGTGCCGCAGCTAAGACCAGGCGCAGCCAAATAAATAAATAATTTTTTTTTAAAAAAGAAGGAAAATAGGAGAAATACAAATAACTAATATCAAATGAAACAGGGAACATTACTACTGTTAAAAAGAAAACCACAAAAAAAAAAAAAAAAAAAAAGAAAACCACAGGCCAAAATGGAATCACTCATGCTAGGCCACACCACTAAACTGGGGCTTGAGGGACTTCCCTGGCGGTCCAGTGGTTAAGACTCTGCACTTCCACTGCAGGGGGCACAGGTTCGATCCCTGGTGGGGGAACTAAGATCCTGAATGCCATATGGTGTGGCCAAAAAACCCCCAAAAAACCGGGTCTTGATAACTTAACTGAAGCTTCAACCTCCTCCAGAAATGCTGTCTTAACAGGTCAGTCAAGAATTTTCTGGTCTGCGCCAGTGAGGTCATGCGTCACGTGGGCCCTCTCCATTTTCCAAAGGAACATGAGGTCCTCTGCCACACAGACCCCTTCTGTCCACCACAGGTGAGTGACCTAAGCCTGAAGTTATCTTTTTTGTTTATGACTTCTTGCCTCGCCTTTAAAAAAACCTCTCCTTTTCTGTAGCCCTTTACAGCTCCCCTCTCCTCACTGTACAGGACGCTGCCCTATTCATTAATCAATCAATGAAGCCAATTAGATCTTTAAAGTTTATTCAGTTGAATTTTTGGTTAACACTACAGAGGGACTTCCCTGGTAGTCCAGTGCTTAAGACTTCGCCTTCCAGTTCAGAGGATGAGGGTTCGACCCCTGGTTGGGGGACTAAGATCTCACATGCCACGGGGCAACTACTGAGCCCACGCACTCTAGCGCACTCCACAACTAGAAAGAAGCCCGCTCACCACAACGAAGCGCCTGCACACCACAAGGAAAGATCCGCAACTAAGACCTGACGCAGCCAAATTAATTAATTAATTTTAAAAAATGGTCCATATCAAAAAAAAAACGACTTAAAAAAAAAAGAACTACAGGGCTTCCCCGGTGGCTCAGTGGTTGACAGTGAAAGACATCAGCAAATATTCATTATCCACTTTAGCTGTCTTCCTTGTGGATTTTTGCTCAGAAATTTGGAAAAACAATAAAAGAGATCACACCCTCCCACCCCCACCCCCCCCAAAAAGAAATGAGGCAATGACCATTTCAGAAAAAAATTAGCATTATGTTGTGGGTTTCAGAGCAAACGATCTGGGACTTGACAGTCTGCAGCTTCAGATGTATCTTCTGATATTTCTCTGTTAAGAATAAATGTTTTAACGTCAACCCCAGGCTCACACCAAATCTAATATTTAAACTTATTCATTGCACTTGTTTCCATGACTTCTGGGTATCATTTGGAATACTTGTATTTGAGTCTATTTCAATAATTATTATATTGTTCCTCACAGAGTTTCATTTACTCCTCCTTCATTGTTAACCAATTATATCCTATGTAATCAATAATAGTTTAATCTCTATTTTAGTGTTTTGTCTCATACATGTTTCAAAGCCCAGAGATTAGCCCATCATATTATAGTACAAAGATTCTGTTGGTTGCTCTCATTTTATGCTTGTTCTTGGGATAAGGACAAATGCATCTCTGTTACCACCATCACATCAAACCATTATTGCCCCTATAAACCCAACACTTGGTCTGGGATAATCTTTTTTATAGGATTTTATGGTAGTTGGTGCATTATTATCTTATTTGCATTTCAAAGATTTATTCATAGGTAACATTGGCCTATAAAATAAACTTATAATTATAAAATTGCCCCATCACATTATTAATGAAGATAAAACCACTTAAGTATGGCAAAGGACATCAGTAAAAAAAAAAAAAAATACAGATGTTGAGGACGTGAAGAGTAAAACTGACTACCTTTCTTCATGTAGGATCCTGGTGAAGAGGCTTGTCTGCAGCTAGAAAACACAGATGCAGTTTCTGATGTTGCCACCTAGGGGGACGCGAGTTGGGATGGTTCTTATAATCTGTACTTAGGGTCGCCTCGTCTGGAAAATGACAACAACAGTACTTATCTCAGAGTTGAAGATTCAGTGTTGTTACATACAAAACAATATCACTTATGCAACCACTTGTTAATGGAAAATGGGAGTGTTTCTGAATGAAGAATAGTGAATTTCAATTGCCATGTCACCAATAACATAAAACTCACATATTCCTGCAGTGCCGTCTTACTCTGAATATGCATCTCAGTGTCTGGGAGGTGGCAGAATGGCCTCCAGGGATTTGGCAATAGGGGTTATCTCCTTATCACAGACTTGTAGTTGTAATCTTAGGGAATTTCTATTTTCTTTATCAGAATGTCATCATTCACCTCAGGGGATACAGGTTAAAATCCCTAGATTTGATTCTCAGTCACCTGATTTTTGCCAATACCTTGGTACTCCTTTCTAAAGGACTTCCCCACACAATGGCAGCCTTTGGGTTGAAACATTTCCTCAGTGACTTTGGATGCAAACTTGTTTTCTATGTTCACAGAGTGGCCACGGCTGTGTCCTTCAGCACCACCTGTCTCTTAAGTATCTTACAGGCCATCGTGATCAGCCCCAGGAACTCCACATGGACAAATGTTAAAGTAAAGGCTCCCAAGTACACTGGCTCCTTTATTTACCTGTGATGGATTTTGCACTTGCTTGTACATATAGTTGTTTTCACATGTGTCTGGTAAATGAGGCAACACAAACATCACAAAGCAAAACGATTTGGGATACTGCTCTAGTACTCTTCTTGACAAAACAACATCCACACTATTGGCAGCTTTTTCAAGCCCTCCTAGTACTTTGTCTTTTGGACTCATGATCTTGGCCAGTGGATACATGGTTTTCATTCTGTACACACACGACGACCAGCAAGTCTGACACATTCATAGGACCAACCATTCAACCGGATCCTTTCCTGAGACCAGAGCTTCCCAAAGGATCCTTGCCTTGGTGAGCACCTTTCTTTCTTTCTACATCCTCTGCCCCATTTTTGCAACTTATATGGTGATTTTCAATAATCCCAGTTAGTGGCTGGTTAACATCTCTGCACTAATGCATTCACATTTCCCCGCTGTCAGCCCCTTTCTTCTCATGAGTCCAGACACCAATGTACCCAGGCTCTGCTCTACCTGCTGTAGAAGGAATACCCAAGTCCCTAATCTGGTCAGAAAACTCTAAATTTTCTATTTGTATTCACAATAAAAGTCCTTTATTCATTCAGTTTTTGCTGTATTCAGCACTACAATGAGCAGTCACATCAGAGAGAGTGGTGAGCAACAGGCTGTCTTCAGAATTTAAAATATATTGGTTGGGGGCTTCCCTGGTGGTGCGGTGGTTAAGAATCCGCCTGCCAATGCAGGGGACACGGGTTTGAGCCCTGGTCCGGGAAGATGCCACATGCTGCGGAGCAACTAAGCCCATGCGCCACAACTACTAAGCCTGCGCTCTAGAGCCCGCGAGCCACAACTACTGAGCCCACGTGCCACAACTACTGAAGCTTGTACGCCTAGAGCCTGTGCTCCGCAACAAGAGAAGCCACCATAATAAGAAGCCTGTGCACCACAACAAAGAGTGGCCCCCACTCGCCACAACTAGAGAAAAGCTCATGTGCAGCAACAAAGACCCAATGCAGCCAAAAATAAATAAATAAATTTATTAAAAAAAATTTTTTTGTCTGTACAACCACTATGGAGAACAATATAGAGGTTCCTTAAAAAACTAAAAATAGAACTACCATATGATCCAGCAATCCCACTCCTGGGCATATATCTGGAGAAAACCATCATTTGAAAAGATACATGCATCCCAATGTTCATTGCAGCACTATTTACAATAGCCATGGAAACAACCTAAATGTCCATTGACAGAGGAATGGATAAAGATGTGGTACATAGATAAACAATGGAATATTACTTGGGCATAAAAAAGAATGAAATAATGACGTTTGCAGCAACATGGATGGCCCTAGAGATGATCATACTAAGTGAAGTAAGCCAGAGAAAGACAAATATCATATGATAGCACCTATATGTGGAATCTAAAAAAAAAAAGATACAAGTGAACTTATTTACAAAACAGAAACAGACTCACAGACTTCAAAAACAAACATACGGTTACCAAAGGGGAAATATGTGTGTGTGTGGGGGGGATAAATTAGGAGGTTGGGATTAACATACACGCACTACTGTACATAAAATAATCAACAAGGACCTACTGTACAGCACAGGGAACTCTACTCAATATTCTGTAATAATCTATATGGGAAAACAATCTGAAAAACAATGGATATATATATAATTGAATCACTTTGCTGTACACCTGAAACTAACACAACATTGTAAATCAACTATACTTCAATATAAAATAAAAATTAAATTAAAAAAAAGCAAAAATAAAAAGGTCTAATTAACACACACACACACAAAAAATATACTGGGGAAGACACTGAACCAGCTATTTACTAAGCAAAATGCAATGTAATCTCATTTTCATGAGCTGTTTCAATATAATACTTGAGTCTAGGAATTTGTAAAAAGTGTGGCCTGTATTATTTGGAGATAATAGAAAGTTTCTCTGAGTACGTATATTTCAGTCTAATAAATCAAAACGTCCCTAGAACTCAGGAGGCAGTGAAATGTGAGAAGAGTTTATGGAAAGAAAGAGCCTTTGGTTTTGACTATTCACATACCTAGGACGGATCTGGAAGAGGGAATAAGGTGTCAGACACTGCATAACACTGAAGGTCCAGTATGTGTTTTTACCTCAAAGCCTGAGAGGAGACCTTGCTATTTGAGTTGTTTTTGGATGGGGAGAGATTGCCATATGTTTTTTCCGCATTTTCTGGCAAAACTCAGCTGAATGACGAAGGTAAGGCAACAAAGTAAACACATGTCTTGGGATTTTTAAAGTAATATTTTTAGTTGTGATGAAATACACATAAAATCTAACATTTTAACTATTATTAAGTGTACAGTTCAGCGGCATTAAGTACCTTGATATTGTTGTGCAACTATCACCACCACCCATCTCCACGATTCTTATCTAGTAAACTGTAACTCTACGCAATAAACAGTAACTCCCTATTGCCCTCTCCCTCGGCCCCTGGCAACCACCATTCTACTTTCTGTCTCTAGATTTGACTGGTCTAGGTACCTCATATAAGTGGAATCAGAGAGTATTTGTCCTTTTGCGATTGGCTTATTTCACTTAGCATAATGTCCTCAAGGTTCATCCATGTTGTAGCATATGTCAGACTATCCTTTTTAAGGCTGAATAATATTTTATCGTTGACCACATCACGTTTCTCTTTGTGTGTCAGTGGACATTTGGTTGCGTCCACCTTTTGGCTATTGTAAATAATATTGGCTATTGTAAATAATGTTGCTCTGAACATGCCTGTACAAATTTCTCTTTGAGTCTTCTCTTAGTTCTTTGGGGTATATACCCAGAAGTAGAATTTTTGGATCATATGTTAATTCTAGGTTTAACTTTTTTTTTTTTATAGAATGAATTTAAATTTATTTATTTATTTATTTTTGGCTGTGTTGGGTATTTGTTTCTGTGCCAGGGCTTTCTCCAGTTGCGGCGAGCGGGGGCCACTCTTCATCGCGGTGCACAGGCCTCTCACTGTCGCGGCCTCTCTTGTTGCGGAGCACAGGCTCCAGTCGCGCAGGCTCAGTAGTTGTGGCTCACGGACCCAGTTGCTCCACGGCATGTGGGATCTTCCCAGACCAGGGCTCAAACCTGTGTCCCCTGCGTTGGCAGGCAGATTCTCAACCACTGCGCCACCAGGGAAGCCCCTAGGTTTAACTTTTTGAGGAACCATTTGTTTTCCAAATTAGCTGCACCATTTCACAATCCCACCAACAGTGGATAAGGTTTACAGTTTCACTACCTCCCTGCCAACATTTGTTATTTTCTGTTGTTTTTTAAATAATAGTGGCCGTCCTAATGGATGTGAGGTGGTATCTCATTGTAGAATGTTTTTAAGATGGGAAATCGACAAGTAAAAATATCAACTGGGTACTGGGATATTTAGAGGCTGAAATATTTTGTATTAAGTGATATCGCAATTAGTTTGAGGGAAGACAGGAGTCAGTTCGGACTCCCATGTCCTCTATGGAGGAAATATACCTATGGTGGAATCTTCACATTTCTAGAATAGCAGACGAGGAGGGTGTGGGTGAATAACCTTTTTGTTTATGTGGATTTTTCTTCAGGAAAAGATCTAAGGGAACAAAACAGGAGAATCAAAAAGTGGGGGAGTATAACTGATTCACTTTGTTATAAAGCAGAAACTAACACACCATTGTAAAGCAATTATACTCTAATGAAGATGTTAAAAAATAACAATAATTAAAAAAAATAAAAAATTAAAAAATAATTTTAAAAAAAAGTGAGGGAAATGGACAATTCCTCAATCACATAGAAAGATTAGAATGTACCCTTATTCGTGATTGCTAGATTTGAGGATCCAAAAAATTTAAAGGAGTTTCAACAAATGCACAATATATTCAAACTTGTGTCAAAAAATATATATATAAAGAACAATTTCCAGCAGTTGTTAGACCACAAAGTCTCAAACACTAAAAAAATTTTTAATAAGACAGATAATATTTTATCATCATCAAATAATACCACTTGGAAAACTGTACATTCAGAAATTTTAAAATATTGAAAACCTTAAAGAGTCACTATTTGTTTAGATAATTAGAATTTATGTATATGAAAAGATAAGAAAATTCTTGTGTCAACCCTGTGATATTTAGTTAATGAAAAAAATTATTTAGAGGAAATAAGATAGCTGCAAATTCACATATTAGAAGTTCACTGGACAATCCATGTCCTATGGGCCCAATTCAAGAATTTTTAAAGAAAGGTATAGTGTAAATCCAACAAAAGGCAAAAATGAAAATTATATTAAATATAACAAAATGTTCTTTTGAAATATTGGCTTTAAAATGTGCAAAAGGCTTCCCTGGTGGCCCAGTGGCTAAGAATCCGCCTGCCAATGTAGGGGACATGCGTTCAAGTCCTGGTCCGGGAAGATCCCACATGCCATGGAGCAACTAAGCCCATGCACCACAACTACTGAGCCTGCGCACCACAACTACTGAGCCCACGTGCCACAACTACCAAAGCCTGCACACCTACAGCCCGTGCTCCACAACAAGAGAAGCCACCACAATAAGAAGCCCACGCACTGCAAGGAAGAGTAGCCCCCGCTCACCGCAACTAGAGAAAGCCCATGTGCAGCAACGAAGACCCAATGCAGCCAAAAGTAAATAAATAAAATAAACTTATTAAAAGAAACAATAAAATAAAATGTGCAAAGACACACTTGAACAATACTAATCATAGCAGATGACTATTGATAGAGATTTTCAAAACCTGTAGAGATTACTAAGAACAACTTTATATTAACTTGAAAATTGAGAAGAATGATTTTTACAAATATAGATCACTAAAACTGAATTAAGAAGAATTAGAAATAAGAGAAACATAAATAACTTCAAAACTTTGAAATATTCAACAAGACTGATTGTTTTACAGGAAAATTTCCCACATTTGCAAGGTATTGGCAGTTCTCTTCATTTACAAACTTTTCACAATACAGAAGATATGAAAATGTGTAATACTGCTATTATATCCCTCATGTTAAGACATCAGAAAAAAGCAGTTTGACTTCTGAAGTTTAATGCAAAATGGATCATTAAAATACACAATGTGACTGAGTAGATGTTATTCTAGTAATAAATGATATTTTAATATATGTGGTATTACACAGCCTGCTGTGGTGTGAACAATGAGAACACTGACCTCCATTATACCAATAGCTTCAGAGAAGCACTTGAAACATTTCAACACTCAGTTACATTTATAGAAATCTACAACACAACATTGTAAATCAACCATACTTCAATAAAATTTAAAACAAAGTAAAATAAAATAAACATACACCCAGCATATAGGATCAGGAAGAAAATTAATCTGATCATGTCCATCAACAATGAATATAGAACTTTATATTGATGGTCAAATGTTGACAGTGTGTTATGGACTTATATACACTACCAAATGTAAAATGGCTAGCTAGTGGGAAGCAGCCGCATAGCACAGGGAGATCAGCTCCGTGCTTTGTGACCACCTACAGGGATGGGATAGGGAGGGAGGGAGGGAGACACAAGAGGGAGGGGATATGGGGATATATGTATATGTATAGTTGATTCACTTTGTTATACAGCAGAAACTAACACACCATTGTAAAGCAATTATACTCCAAAAAAATGTTTAAAAAAATGTTAACAAGCATTTCTGTTTAGGTCAGGAATAAATTGAGAATTGATCTCTGAATATCACTTCTACTCAAGAGTATAGTAGAATTTGTAGCCGTTACAGCCAGTAGGTCAGAAGCATGGGAGGCCTAGGACTTGTGATTGGCATCTGAAGTGGGGGTAGTGTTGTGCAACTGAGTCCTTAATTCTTTGGAGGCTGTACTTACTCCAAGTAGTTGGTATCAAAATTCAATTGTAGGACACGCAGTTGGTGTCCGAAGAGCTGGAGAATTGCTTGGTGTGGGGAAAACCCCCATATGTTTGTTGTCACAAGTGTTGTAACTGAAACAGCTCACCCTATCACTGATCATTAAAAAAGATCCTACTGGACTTCCCTGGAGGTCCAGTGGTTAAGACTCCACACTTCCATTGCAGGGGGCACAGGTTCAATCCCTGGTCAGGGAACTAAGATCCCACATGCTGCATGGCACAGCAAAAAAAAAAAAAAAAAAAATCAAATCAAAATGAATTAAATACTTAAGTGTCAGACCTGAAACTGTAAGACCCCTAGAAGAAAACAGGGGAAAAGCTTCTTGACAACGGCCTGTGGAATAATTTTTTTTTATTTGACAACAAAGCTAATTAGACAAATGTGACCACATCAAACTAAAAGTTTCTGCACAGCAAAAGAATCAATCAAGAGTGAAAAGGCAGGGACTTCCCTGGTGGCACAGTGGTTAAGAATACGCCTGCCAATGCAGGAGACACGGTTTCGAACCCTGGTCTGGGAAGATCCCACATGTTGCAGAGCAACTAACCCCATGTGCCACAACTACTGAGCCTGTGTGCCACAACTACTGAAGCCCACACACCTAGAGCTCGTGCTCTGCAACAAGAGAAGCCACCACAATGAGAAGCCCGCGCACCACAACAAAGAGTAGCCCCCGCTCGCCGCAGCTAGAGAAAGCCTGTATGCAGCAACAAAGACCCAACGCAGCCAAATAAATAAAATAATTTATTAAAAAAAAAAAAAGAGTGAAAAGGCAGGGACTTCCCTGGTGGTCCAGTGGCTAAGACTCCACGCTCCTAATGCAGGGGACCCAGGTTTGATACCTGGTCAAGGAACTAGATCCTGCATGTCACAACTAAAGATCCTGCATGCCACAACTAAAGATCCTACATGCCGCAACTAAGACTGGTGTAGCCAAATAAATAAATAATTTAAAAAACAATAATAAAATTAAAAAAGAGTGAAAAGGCAATCTACAGAATGGGAGAAAGTATTTGCAAACCATATATTTGATAGGGGGTTAATATCCAAAATATGTAAGGAACTCATCTCAATAGCAAACTCCCCCAAATAATCCAATTAAAAAATGGGCAAAGGACCTAAACACACATTTCTCAAAAGAAGACATACAAATGGTCAGCAGGTATATGAAAAGATACCCAACATCACTAATCAGGGAAAAGCAAATCAAAGCCACCATGCTATATCATTTCATACTTGTTAGAATGGTTATTAGTTTTTTTTAATACATAAATTTATTTATATATTTATTTATTTTTGGCTGCATTGGGTCTTCGTTGTTGCATGCGGGCTTTCTCTAGTTGCACAGAGCAGGGGCTACTCTTCGTTGTGATGTGCGAGCTTCTCATTGTGGTGGCTTCTCTTGCTGCGGAGCACGGGCTCTAGGCGCACAGGCTTCAGTAGTTGTGGCACACGGGCTCAGTAGTTGTGGCTCACAGGCTCTAGAGAGCAGGCTCAGTAGTTGTGGTGTATGGGCTTAGCTGCTCCATGGCATGTGGGATCTTCCCGGACCAGGGCTCGAACCCATGTCCCCTGCATTGGCAGGCGGATTCTTAACCACTGCACCACCAGGAAGTCCCTAAGGTGATTCTTAAAGAAACAAATAACAAATGTTGCCAAGGATGTTTGAGAAAAGGGAACAGTGGTACAGCCACTACAGAAAACAGTATGGTGGGTTCTCCAAAAATTATAAATAGAACTACCATATGACCCAACAATCCCACTGCTGGTTATATATCCAAAGGAAATAAAATCAGGATCTCATAGAAGTACCAGTACTCCTATGTTCACTGCAGCATTATTCACAATAATCAAAGTATAGAAACAACGTAAATGAGCATCAACACAAGAATGGATAAAGAAAATGTTTTATAAACATGCAATGCAATCTTATTCAGTCTTAACAAAGAAGGAAATCCTGTCATTGTTCAACAACATGGATAGCCCTGGAGGACTCAATGCTAAGTGAAACAAGACCGATGGAGAAAAATACTATATGATCTCATTTTTATGTGGAACCTAAAATAGTCAAACTCATAGAATCAGAGTAGCATGTTGGTTGCCAGGGACTAGTGGAGAGGGAAATGGGGAGATGGTGTTCAAAGGGTACAAAGTTTCAGTTATACAAGATAAATAAGTTTTGGAGATCTACGATATGACATACTACCTATAGCTAACAACACTGTACATGGTAGTACTCATGTTAAGTGTTCTTACCTCAAAAAAAGTGCCCCTCCCAAACTTATTGCTAGACTCAACTGGTGATACTAGGCAATTCTATCAAATGTATGAAGAATAACAGCATTTGTATACAATTTCTTCCAGAAAATAGACCATGAATACTTTTTAACTCAATTTCTGAGACTACTATTACCATGGTAACAAAAATAAAGGCATTTGAAGAAAGCAATAACTACTAACTAAATCCCACATAAAAAATATGCAGGGCTTCCCTGGTGGCGCAGTGGTTGAGAGTCCGCCTGCCGATGCAGGGGACACGGGTTTGTGCCCCGGTCCGGGAAGATCCCACATGCTGCGGAGCGGCTGGGCCCGTGAGCCATGGCCGCTGAGCCTGTGCGTCCGGAGCCTGTGCTCCGCAACAGGAGAGGCCACACAGTGAGAGGCCCGTGTACCGCAAAAAAAAAAAAAAAAAGCAAAAATTCTTACAAAATATTAGTGATAGAAATTAGCAATATATAGAAAGAGGGACTGCCCTGGTGGTCCAGTGGCTAAGACTCCAAACTCCCAATTCAGGGGGCCCAGGTTCGATCCCTAGTCAGGGAACTAGATCCCACATGCTGCAACTGAAGATCCTGTGTGCCGCAACTAAGACCTGGTACAGCCAAATAAATAAATATTTAAAACAAACAATATATAGGAAGAACTGTACACGATGACCAAAAGGGGTTCACTCGAGGGATGCAAGGCTGTTTTAACATTTAAAAAACAATCAACATAAATCACAGTAGCAACAGATTACAGTGGAAAAATCATAGCATCCTATCAATTGATGCAGAAAAAGCATTTGACGACATTCAACACTCAGTTTAAGCTTTCAGAGAACCAGGAATAGAGGGAAATTTCCTCAACTCAATAAAGAACACCTAAGAAAGCTTACCTTACAACAAACATCATTCTTAATGGTGAAAGACTGAATGCTTCCCCCACAGAGACTGAGGATAAGACAAGGATGTCCGCTCTTACCACTGTTAGTCAACATGCAATTAGAAGTTACAGCCAATGAAATAAGGGAATAAAAGGAAATAGAAGTGATAAAGAACAGAAAGAAGATATAACAGTGTATCCATCAGGAGGAGGTATCATTGTGGTGGTGGGTTGAACAATCACCTCCCGCCACCAAAGGACAGCCACATCCTCACCCCTGTAACCTTCAAGTGTTAAGGATCTTGAGATGAGAGATTATCCTGGATCATCCAATAAACATGGTATAATCAGAAGGGGTTGAATAAGAAGGATGCAGTTGGACTTGGCCACATAGAAGCTGCTACTGTGGTGGAAGAAGGACGGAGATAAAAAGATATTAAGATGGTACCTGGCTGACTTTGATGATGGATGAGGCGGCAAAGCATATAAGCAGTCTGCAGAATTTGCAAAGTGCAAGGAAATAAATTCCTCCCTGGAATGTCAGGGTTACAGTTCTGTTAACATACCCATTTTAGACGTCTGACCTGAACTGAAAGAGAATAAATTTTATTGTTTTAATCCACCTAGTTTGTGATAATTTCTTAACGCCTGATGAAATAAAATTTATATTTTAAGGCAAGACAAGAAAAAAATTAAAATTCTGTTTGGGCCTCCTCCCTCCCAAATGTGCAGTGTGCATCTGCATTACACATTAACCACAGCTCCTCAAAGGTGGGAGTGCCTGCCCAACCAACCGGAGAGGTCAAATTTTTTTCCTCTCTTTTGACACTAGCAATTTAACTTCTTACAAGAATAGCGTTCTTTCCCAACTCTGTAGGGGGTCATGGTGACTTGCTGCTCACGTTGTATGTACTCACCTGGACTACGTATCCTTGGTGAACTTTATGTCAAGTATCAGTATGTCATTCTGATGCACGATCCTTTGTCTCGAAAATGTGTATGACTGTACCTTGAACTCTAACAGCTGGAACAGTTCTCAGAGCTTTCGGAGAATCTGCTTCCTGGATTATAGTCCTCAATTTGGCGTGCAAAAAATCCCCCCTTTTTTTTTTCTTCTTGATAGATAATTGAATTTTCGTCAACAAGCTGCATTAGGAAACTAATGAAATGATATATACAGACAAGTCCAAGTCATCTGCGAATACCTCTAGAATAAGTGAGACTAGTAAGTTCTGAGGATACAAGGTCAACATTCAAAAATCTATTGTATTTCTATATAGTAGCAATTAACACATGGAAACAAGTTAAAAATAACATGTCCAATTATTCAAAAAAGAAAAAAGTAGTAATGTGTTAATCATACAAAACGCTGACGGGATTTTGATGCTGAAATCTATAAAATACTGGTGAAAGAAACCAAAGATCAGAGAAATAAATAGACATACTACAGCCATTTATTGGAAGGCCTAACATAGAAATGATGTCAAATGATCGCAAACTGACAGGCAGGCTTAATGCATTTTCTATCAAGATATTTTGTAGGCACAAACAAGATTTTTCTAAAACTTATATGGAAAGGCAAAAGGAACTAGAATAGCTAAAATATCTGAAGAAGAATAAACTGGTTGGAATCACTCATTCAATTCAAAACTTCTAATAAGATAAAAAATAATCAAGACTGATTTTGTGGAGGGAGACATACAGAACGATGGAACAAAACAGAGAACCCAGAAATAGCCCCACACAATTACTTGCAACTGAGTTTTGACAAAGGTACCAAGAAACCTGAATGAAGCAAGAATCTGAAAAAAATTACACCATATCAACTGATCTTCCACACTAGGAAAAAAAAATGAATCTCCACCAAAACCTCACACCTGTACAAATATTAGCTCAAAATCGGTCATAGCTTTAAACGTGAAATGTAAAACCATACCACTTTAAACTATAAGAGATTCAGAAAAGAAACCATAGGATAACATCCTCAGGATCTATCTACATATCTACCTAAGTTTTAACATATTTTGACTTTTAATTTTATTCTGCAGTATGCAATATTTCAGACTAAACTTGAGACTTAGTTATTCCTCATGTGAATGCTCTGATGTGGATTCTGTTGCAAAAAGTCTTGAAGAAATTTTAAATATTCATTACTTTTGTAAGGCTTCCTTCCGTTATGAATTCTTTGGTGAATCCTGAGGGGACACTGTTGCTTAAAGGCCTTTCCACATTCAGTAAATTTCCCTGGGCTTCCCTGGTGGCGCAGTGGTTGAGAGTCCGCCTGCCGACGCAGGGGACATGGGTTCGTGCCCCGGTCCGGGAAGATCCCACATGCTGCGGAGCGGCTGGGCCCGTGAGCCATGGCCGCTGGGCCTGCGCGTCCGGAGCCTGTGCTCCGCAACGGGAGAGGCCACAGCAGTGAGAGGCCCGCGTACCTAAAAAAAAAAAAAAAAAAAAATTTCCCTGGTTTCTCTCAGGTATAAATCCTCTCATGACATCAAAGCCATGAATGTTTAATAAAAAGCCTTCCCACATTCATTACATTTGTAAAGCTGCTCTCCAGTAGGAATCTTGCGATGTTCTGTAGTTTTGATCTACACACATTTATACACACATTACATTCTTGTGGCTTCATCAAAGATGTATATTCTGATGTCTAGTGAGTTGCGAAGTCTGTACAAGTCCTCTGTCCTATATGTTACACTGATGTAGTCTCTCTTTAGTGTGGACTCTCTGGTGTCAATCCATGCTTGAACTTGTGTTATTTTGCCACACTTGTTACATCGGTCAGGTTACTCTCTAGCATGAATTCTCCGATGACTTATGAGGCTTGAGTTTTGAGTGAAGACCTTGCCACACTCACTGCATTGGTAAGGTTTCTCTCCAGTGTGGATTTTCTTATGTCTGTTGAAGTTTGAGCAATGAATAAAGGATTTGCCGCACTGATTACATTTGTAAGGTTTCTCTCCGGTATGAATCCGGCGATGACTAGGAAGGCTTGAACTCTGACTGAAGACCTTGCCACACTCATTACATTTGTAAGGTTTCTCTCTAGTATGGGTGACCTGATGATAAGTAAGACTTGAATACACACCAAATGCTTTGCCACACTCGTTGCATTTGTATGGCTTCTCCCCAGTATGAATTCTCCGATGACTTACGAGGCTTGAATTCTGAGTGAAGACCTTCCCACACTCACTACATTTGTAGGGTTTCTCTCCAGTGTGCATGACCTGATGTCGAGTGAGGTGGGAGCTCTGATTAAAGGCTTTGCCACATTTATTACATTTGTAAGGTTTCTCTCCAGTATGAATCCTGCGATGATTAGTAAGGCTTGAACTCTGACTGAAGACCTTGCCACACTCATTACATTTGTACGGTTTCTCTCTAGTATGGACGACCTGATGATAAATAAGACTTGAATACACACTAAAGGCTTTGTCACACTCGCTACACTGGTAGGGTTTCTCTCCGGTATGAATTCTGCGATGACGTAGAAGGTGTGAACTGTAACTGAAGCCCTTACCACATTCCTCACACTTGTGATGTTTCCCTCTTGTGTGGATTCTTTGATGTCTAGTGAGATGTGAGCTCTGGTTAAAGGCTTTGCCACATACATTACATTTGTAAGGTTTCACACCTGTGTGGATTACCTGATGGTTAGTGAGTTGTGAGCCATGATTAACTGCTTTGTCATACTCATCACATTTGTAAGGTTTTTCCCTAATGTATGCTTTCTGGTCTTCTGTGAGTAATGAAGAATGCCAGAAATCATTCCCATATTCATTAAAAATGTTGGTTTGGACACTCGGAAGAATTCTCTGAAGTACTGACAGTGAGGAACCACTGTTGTTAGACTTCTCAACTTGATGATACTCATACAATGGCCCTTCAGTTGGAAATATCTGCAGTTCGGCCAGATGTGACTGAAAGCTTAGTCCGAGCCTGTTTTCAATAGGCTTGTCTCCTTCATCTCTTCTACCATGTTGATCTCTTCTACCAGTGAGATTTTTTTTATGGGTGACAGGCACTCCTCTGTAATTTCTTTTGTCACTTCTCCACTGGTACTCAAAGTCACGCTCATTTTTCTGGATTTCCCTATAGCCATAGTCCTCAGTCTCACAGCTTTCATGTCTTTCCAACAACACTGTTTGCAACACTTCCCCTGTATGACTGTTCTCTTTTGGTGCAGATTCCTTGATCACACGTTTAAGAGAGGTATCTACAAGACATAAAGAATCGTATGTCTCCTATTAATTACAGTTTGAAAGAAATATTTCATATTGAAGAACATAATATTGTATCAGAAGTACTACATATTTTGAACAGTTAAGAAACGTTGCAACCATGATCTTCAGTTTTTAGGAACACAAAGGGAATGAGATTCTTTCATAAAGAAAGGGTGGGATTTCCCTGGTGGCGCAGTGGTTACGAAGCCGCCTGCCAATGCAGGGGACACGGTTCGATCCCTGGTCCAGGAAGATCCCACATGCCACAGAGCAACTAAGCCCATGCACCACAACTACTGAGCCTGCATTCTAGAGCCCGCGAGCCACAACTACTGAGCCCACGTGCCACAACTACTGAAGCCCACGTGCCTAGAGCCCATGCTCCACAACAAGAGAAGCCACCACAATGAGAAGCCTGCGCACCGCAACGAATAGCCCCTGCTCACCGCAACTAGAGAAAGCCTACGTGCAGCAACGAAGACCCAATGCAGCCAAAAATGAATAAATTAGGGAAAAAAAAAAGAGAGAAAGGGTGATTACATGTATTTCAAATTAATTTTAGGGAAGCCTACTTTAAACAATCAATGGCTGAAACACCCATAGTGTACCCATGTTAGCCCTGAAAGAAGGGGTATTTTTGTACCATGACCCCAAAGCACACACCACTTCACAGAAAACATATGGCGGTTTCAGATTTGAAGAGATAAAAGATATTACACATATTTACTGCATATCGATTGTGCACCAATAAATGCTAAAGCACAGTACTCTAATGGTAAATAAGCCATAATTTTAACTAATGAGTAATATAAATAAATGGCAATTTAGAAGTGGAAATGAAGTTTAATAAAACAATGTTATAAAAATACAGTAATTCTCTGAATACCAGTTATAAAAGTCATAGAACTATATTCACTCAGAATGGCCATTCTGCAACACTAACCAGTGATGTGAGTCAGTTATACTGCATAATACCCACTGAAAAGCCATCATCTATAAATCATAATGAAAATTAGCAAACAGTGACAAAACATGATGGAAAAGAATATGGAAAAGAATGTATATATGTGTAGGTATAACTCAGTCACTCTGCTGGACAGCAGTAATTAACACAACATTGTAAATCAACTATACTTCAATTAAAAAAAAAGAAAATTAGTAAATAAAACATTCTAGTAAGCTATGATAAAACCAGGGTATAAGTAATAAGCAAGCGCAATTATATGAAACTATTGTTTGTGAAATTCTCAACAAATCCTTCTGAAGACAAAAAAAAGCAAGGCTTCTGTTCCAGAAACAACACAAAACGAGAACTGAAATTTACGTTAAGACTACTGACTTTTTGAAAGAGAAAGACAAACACCACGTGATATCACTCATATGTGGAATCTAAAATTTGGCATATGGGACTTCCCTGGCGGTCCAGTGGTTAGGACTCTGTGCTTTCACTGCTGAGGGTGAGGGTTCAATCGCTGGTGGGGGAACTAAGATCCTGCAAGCCACACGGCAAAAAAAAAAAAAAAAAAAAAAAACCAAAAAAAAACAAGAAAAAAAAAAAAAAAAAAAAAAAAGCACAAATGAAACAGGAACAGACTCACAGACATAGAGAACAGACATGTGGTTGCCAAGAGGAAGGGTGAGCAGTGGAGATACGGATTGGGAGTTTGGGATTAGCAGATGCAAACTACTATATACAGAATGAACAGACAACAAAGTCCTACTGTACAGCACAGGGAACTATATTCAATATTGTGTGATAAATCATAATGGAAAAGAATATAAAAAAGGATGTATATGTAGGTATAACTGAATCACTTTGCTGTACAGCAGAAATTAACACAACACTGTAAATCAACTATACTTCAATTTTTTTTTTTTTTTTGGCCAAGCGGCTTGCGAGATCTTAGTTCCCCGACCAGGGATTGAACCTGGGCCCTCAGCATTGAGAGTGCAGAGTCCTAACCACTGGACCTTCAGGGAATTCCCAACTACACTTCAATTTTTTAAAAGTTCTTTAAAAAAGACACTGTTAAGAAAATGAAAACACCAGCTACAGACTAGGGGAAAATATGTGCACGACAGATATCTCACCATGGACTTGTGTCCAGGTTATACAAAGAACTCTCAAAACTAAGAAAACAAACAACGTGTTTTGAAAAATAAGCAAGGGAACTATATTCAATAACCTGGGGTAAACCATAATGGAAAATGTAGTGGAATAACTGAGGACATGGAAAGGAGATGTGACCCATGAGCCCCCCCTCGGCAAACCGAGGGCGGGCGAATAAGCCAGGACTGCAGGCAGTCCTGGATACTCTGGGCACTGATCCATGAAATGACCTCGGTATAATCAGAACACAAGGAAACGTCCTTGTGCTACTTTAGTATAATCAGAATGATGGGAACACAAGGAGATGTCCTTGTGTTGCTTATGAGCTTAAGGACGAAGCACGGCATGTCTTCAAGAAAGCCCATTGTTGCTTGTATAATAAATAAAAGCATATGTTGCTGCTTTGGCATTTCTGGAATGTTAAGAAAACAAGTCTTAAGATGTAAACATAGATAACGCTTAAATAAAAGTCACCACAGCAGGACAGACGGCGCTGTATTGCCTGAGCGAGCAGCAGCCCTCTACTGCTGTGCTTCTGCACAACTCATCTCGTGTGATGAGCTTACTTTCGGCCCTGTCATAAGAAAACTACAACAAAAAACAATGTGAAAAAGAATGTATGTATACATATATATATATATATATATATGTATGTATATATATATATGTATATATAACTGAATCACTCCGCTGAACAGCAGAAATTAACACATTGTAAATCAAGTACACTTCAATTAAAAAAAAGAGAATAAAAAAATGTTAATAAGCATAGAGACTAGGAAGTAATGGGCATGTGGGCAGTGTGTGTACTTGCCAATCTGTGGGAAGATAAATGCATTCGGACACTTAAAATGTTGACTGAGGAAAAAAGAGAAACTGACTTAGCAAGTAGCATAATATTGTCCCATTCTTAACTATAGGACATGGGGCAAAAAGGAAGAGATCTAAAAGGGAGGGAGCACAGGGACTTCCCTGGCGGTCCAGCGGGTAAGAGTCTGCGCTCCCAATGCAGGGGGCCTGGGTTCGATCCCTGGTCAGGGAACTAGATCCCGCATGCATGCCGCAACTAAGGAGCCCACATGCCGCAACTGAGACCCGGCGCAGCCATCAATCAGTCAATCAGTGGGAGGGAGTACAATGATGAGGGAAGAAACCAGGTCTAGAAACACAGAGTAGAATAACTGTGTTATTCCATAACCCCCGGGGCTGGGGGTTATGGAAATGGGGAAAGGTTGATAAAAGGGCACACAATTTCCATCATAAGATGAATAAGGTCTGAACATTTCATGTAAAACGTGATAAATATAGTGGATAATACTATAAAACTGAAATGTGCTACGAGAGTAGAACTTAAGTGTTCTCCCCAAAAAAAAAAAAGTATGTGAGGTAACGTATGTTAATTAACTTGATGGGAATCCTTTCACAATGTATATGTATATCAAATCATCACGTTGTACACTTTAAATATATTACAATTTTATTTGACAACTATACCTCAATAAAGCTAAACAAACAATTTCAAAAATTCACCCACTGACTGTCTCCTTCTGAATGCACAGAGCGTAGTAAAATATGCAGACATCTAGCTCTCTTCCAAGAAGCACTGAATCAAAAGCACAGGGGTCGAAAAGAGGGAACTGGATATTTTAAGTTTGCCATAAGATTTTATGCATATGTAAGCTCTGGAATCACCCTTGATCATGAAATGGGAAGATCATATGAAGAAAGGACAAGTTCAAAGTCCTCATGCTACATTATGAAGCTGTTCATTTCTGAGTCAACAGGGCTTTGATCTCAGGCAGGCAATGTAGGGGTTCCCAAGAGGCACACAAGGGAAAATGCAAAGATACCCAAGGACAGGTCCCGAATTCTGGAGGGAAGTTATCCTCACCCAGGGAGAGCAGGTTCCCGTAGGTCTCCAACATCACGTCCCTGTACAAGGCCCTCTGAGCAGGGTCCAGGCATTCCCACTCCTCCTGAGAGAATTCTATGGCCACATCCTTGAATGTCAACTGTGTCTGAAATGAAAACACATTTCACCAACGGGCCATGAGGAGAGTCCTTATTTTTACACAAAATGAGAAGAGGAGAGAGAGGGGAAAGGATCGATTGGACTGAAGTGAGTATTGTTGCAGATCCACTTACGGTATTTTTGAGCAAGTTATGTGTCCCTAATTTTGGTTTATTACACTTTTCCATAAGAGGTTATGATAGCCTCTAAATCAGTGTGGACTTCCCATTTTTGTGGACAATACAAGAAACACACACACACAATCAACACAGGATTATCTGTATAGAAATGTGAGATATGCTCCACACACCAAGTTATATTCAATGTCTAGAGGAACAAGAGCAGGAATGACATCTTCAAAGATGACAACGTCTATAGGGGCTTTAAAGAAACGGTGATGACAGCAACAGTAATCTCAAAAAGTGTTTGAACACTCCTCATGTGCTACGCATTCCTCTAAATACTTTGCATGTACTAACTCGTATAATAACATAATACCAAATTTAAAAATATCTGACCCAGCGATCCCACTACCGGGCATATACCCTGAGAAAACCATAATTCAAAAGGACACATGCACCCCAGTGTTCACAGCAGCACTATTTACAATGGCCAGGACATGGAAGCAACCTAAATGTCCATCAACAGAGGAATGGATAAAGAAGATGTGGTACATATATACAATGGGATATTACTCAGCCATAAAAAGAAACGAAATTGGGTCACTTGTAGAGACATGGATGGACCTAGAGACTGTCATACAGCGTGAAGTAAGTCAGAAAGAGAAAAATAAGTATCATATATTACTGTATATATCTGGAATCTAGAAAAATGGTATAGATGATCTTATTTGCAAAGCAGAAATAGGGACACAGATGTAGAAAATAAATGTATGGATACCAAGGGGGAAAATGGGGGGAGTGGCAGGAATTGGGAGATTGGGATTAACACATATACACTATTAATACTACTTATAAAATAGATAACTAATGAGAACATACTGTATAGCACAGGAAACTCTACTTAATGCTCTGTGGTGACCTAAATGGGAAGGAAATCCAAAAAGGAGGGGATATATGTATACGTATAGCTGATTCATTTGCTGTACAGTAGAAACTAACACAACATTGTAAACCAACTCTACTCCAAAAAAAATTAATTTAAAAAATTTAAAAAAAATTTGAAAAGAATCTAAAAAAGAGTGGATACATGTATAACCGATTCACTTTTCTGCACACCTGAAAGTAACACAACATTGTAAATCAACTATATTCCAATAAAATTAAAATATTAAAATAAATAAACAAAACAGAAACAGACTCACAGACATAGAAAACAAACTTATGGTTACCAAAGGGGAAAGGGGGTGTGAGGGTGTGGATAAATTAGGAGTTTGGGATTAACATACACACACTACTGCATATAAAATAGATAGCCAACAAGGACCTACTGTATAGCACAGGGAACTTTACTCAACAGTCTGTAATAACCTATATGGGAAAAGAATCTGAAAAAGAATGGATGTATGTATATGTATAACTGATTCACTTTGCTGCACACCTGAAACTAACACAACATTGTAAATCAACTATACTCCAATAAAAATTACTTTTAAAATATATAAGTAAGTAAAATTAAAAAAAACATAATCAAAAGATCTGGTCAGGGGTGGGGAGGGATAAATTGGGAGCTTGGGATTGACAATACACATAGTGCTATGCTTAAAATAGATAACCAGGGACTGCCCTGGTGGCGCAGTGGTTGAGAATCCGCCTGCCAATGCAGGGGACATGGGTTCAAGCCCTGGTCCAGGAAGATCCCACATGTCGCGGAGCAACTAAGCCTGTGCACCACAACTACTGAGCCTGCGCTCTAGAGCCCACGAGCCACAACTACTGAGCCCGCACGCCTAGAGCCCATGCTCTGCAACAAGAGAGGCCACCACAATGAGAAGCCCGTGCACCGCAACGAAGAGTAGCCCCCACTCGCCGCAACTAGAGAAAGCCCATGCGCAGCAACAAAGACCCAACACAGCCAAAAATAAACACATAAATTTTTAAAAATAAAATAAAATAGATAACCAACAAGAACCTACTGTATAGCAAGCGACCCTGCCCAATACTCTGTAATCACCTAAATGGGAAAAGAATTTGAAAAAGAACAGATACCTGTGTTATGTATAACTGAATCACTTTGTTGTACAACTGAAACTAACACAACATTGTTAATCAACTATACTCCAATATCAAATTTAAAACAATTTAAAAAAAAAAAAAAAGGTCTGGTCCCTTCCATCTTAAGGCAGAGACAGCTGTGTCACGGACATTCTAAGAAATTTGCCTCAGGTCAAATTGCTAAAGATGGTAGAACAAACATATAAATCCAGGTGTTTAGATTCTGAATTTAAACGTTAAAGCATTTAAGTCATATAAAAGCATCAAAGGTACATTGACAGAGGGTTCCCTGAGGAAACCTGAAACAAGTTCAAGGCTAACAACCTAGAACTACATAAAATGTCATCATGAAGACATGCACACACACGCACATACATGTTACTCTTTTCATAACTATTTAACTCATTAATGTCATAGTGTAGAAAAAAGTTAATGCAATGAAAAATACTTATAATTTCAACAACTAAATAATATATAACTTATTTATTTATTTATAATTTTTTTGGCTGCGCCACGCAGCTTGTGGGATCTTGGTTCCCCGACCAGGGACTGAACCTGTGCCCCCTGCAGTGGAAGCGCTGAGTCCTAACCACTGGACCGCCAGGGAATTCCCATACCTAACCTACTTAGAGATAATGACATGTATTTTATAAAAACCATGGGCTTGAGCATCCATGCACTCGTGCACACACATATACACACTTAAATTTACTGAAATAAGAGTTGTCTCCTGATGACCACAATGGAGCTTCTTCAAGTTCCACGTCACTGGGTCATTATGAGACAGAATCTAAGTGGAGATGGCAGGCCCTGAGGGAAGGCCCCGGGTGGCTATGACTGTACAGGTGTCAGGCAGGATACTTCAGAGTCAGACAAGATCAGTGAGTCCAAAGAAGGGCATTTCAGGAAGGACAGACAGAAGAAACAACTGAGAATATGACTTTACCTGAGAAAGAGCCATTCCAGACTCCTCTTTCTTTCCTCTTCCTCCTCTTCAGGGCTTCTTCCTCAGGCAATATGAGTCTTTCAAGTCGACCCTGAAAGTGGAAAAGATGCTGTTTAATGCTCAGAATCAACACACCCCCTTCCTGAGTCACCACCACACACACAGGGAAGCCCTCAGCATGTGGAACAGACGGTCCTCTGCTACCCACTGTCCCAGGAGGGGCTCAGGACAGTAAACTCGTAAAAGACCAACAGGTGAGTTTTCCCACACTTTCTTCAGATCTCGCTCCCCTCCTGGTGAGGCCCTCACGTACCCAGCAGCAGCGGGCACCTCAGCTGGACCCGATGATCCCCTGCAGGTCACAGACCAGCCCTGATCCATCCCCACGTGGAGCAGAATCCCCTTGCCTCTCCCAGGGGCTAATCTCAGCCTCAGAAAGGGAAGATACAGAGCCCTGGTGCTCAGTGCAGGACACAGATCAGAATCATTGGGGGCACTTTAAAACATTTCTGGGGCTATGCCTCACCCAACTAAATTTGACGAAGACTCTTTGATGGGGGAGGGGTACAAAACATGTATCTGCAAAATGCCTCATCCGTCTAATGTGAAGCCGGGAGGCAAGCCGGGCCCGTCTCCCACCTTCTTTCTGTCTCTTTTTGACCCGTGGTGAATTGCTGTCACCAGGACCCAGCAGTGGAAGGGGAAGGGGCAGAAGAAAACACGTCAAGCAAGTGTCATGGACCAGAGGTGGGGGTGAGGGAGTGGCTGGCATGTTAAATGGGAGGGGGTTGGTCAGAGAAGGCTCCACTCAGACGCTAACATCAGACCAAAGACCTGAGGGAGGAAGGGTGTTTGCCACCTGCGGCTCCTGAGTCCGATAGTTCTAGGCAGAGAGACACCTCCGTGAGGGCCCTGAGAGTACAAGCTTCATCCCTGGAGAGGGAAAGAGGGCTGGGTGGCTGCAGCAGGGTGAGGAGGTGGGCGGGAGGGGAGGTCAGAGAGGCACCGGAGGAAGCTGATGATGAAGGGCCTTGGTCTCCAAGCATTTTTCGCCCATCTCTCAAAAGAATTTTAGAAACTATGTATTGTTTCTCTCACTTTAAGTAAACATCTAATATTTCTTTTATCTTATACATTAAAACACTTACAAATAATGTAATGCATTTACAATGCCGAGATAGTCACAGGGTTGCCCTTAACTGAGATGTGGAGGACGGCAGGCGGAACAGGGTTGGGGGAGGTCAAGACCAGTTTTGGACAAATTAAGGTGGAGATTCCTGTTAGATGTCCCCAGCAGAGATGTCGAGGAGACAGCTGGACACAGGATTGAGAGTTTAAGGCAGAAGTCTGGATGGAGAGGATAAACTGCGAGACACGTAGGTGGTGTTGAAAGCCGTATGATGAGATGATGAGGAAAGGCAGCGGGTATAGACAGAGAAGAGGTTCCAGGACTCAGCCTTGGGATGCACCCACATTCAGAGACCAGGGAGGTCAGGAATTCAGCAGAGGGGGCTAAGAAGTGAACAGGGAGGGGAGAGGAAAATAAAACAAATAGGTAGATAGGCTTATAAAGGTTAGTGGGACGTCCTCAAAACCATGGAAAGAAAGTGTTTCAAGGAAGAGGGAGTGAGGACCTGTGCCACCTGCTGCTGACAGGAAAAGCGAATGAGCACAGGAAGTTAAATACTGGATTTAGAAACGAGGTCACACACTGTTGCTGGGAATGTAAATTGGTGCAGCTCCTATAGAAAACAGTACCGAGGTTTCTCAAAAACTAAAAATAGAGTTGTCATATGATCCAGCAATCCCACTTCTGGGCATATATCCAGACAAAACTACAAGTCAAAAAGATACATGCACCCCTATGTTTATAGCAGCATTATTCACAGTAACCAAGACATGAAAACAACCTAAGTGTTCACTGACAGATGAAAGGATAAAGAAGATGTGGTGTGTACGTACACACACACACACACACACACACACACACACACACACACAATGGAATACTACTCAGCCATAAAAAAGAATGAAATAATGCCATTTGCAGTAACAGGGATGGACCTAGAGATTGTCATGCTGAGTGAAGTAAGTCAGAGAAAGACAACATATGATATCACTTATATGTGGAATCTAAAATATGACACAAGGGGCTTCCCTGGTGGGGCAGTGATTAAGAATCCACCTGCCAATGCAGGGGACATGGGTTCGATCCCTGGTCTGGGAAGATCCCACATGCCATGGAGCAAATAAGCCCGTGCACCACAGCTACCGAGCCTGTGCTCTAGAGCCCGCAAGCCACAACAACTGAGCCCGCGCGCCTAAAGCCCGTGCCCTGCAACAAGAGAAGCCACTGCAATGAGAAGTCCAGGCACTGCGACTAAGAGTAGCCCCTGCTCACCGCAACCAGAGAAAGCCCGCACGCAGCAACAAACACCCAATGCAGCCAAAAATAAATAAAATAAATAAATTATAAATAAATAAATAAATAAAATATGACACAAACTTATCTACAAAACAGAAACAGAATCATGGACATGGAGAACAGACTGGTGATTGCCAAGGGGAACTATACTCAATATCCTGTATTAAACCATAACAGAAAAGAACATGAAAAGGTATATATATATATACAGCAGAAATTAACACAACATTGTAAATCAATTACACTTCAATAAAATAAATTTAAAAAAAAAAGAAACGAGGAGGTCATCAGTGACTCTGAAAAAGAAAGTGTCAGTGACATGGAGGATGTGAAAGCTTAATTGGATAAGGTTCAAGTGAAGAACTGAAGAATGTAAACAAGTTTTTAGGGCCTTGTGCTCTGAAATGGGGCACAGAAAAGGGGTACTTACTAGAGAGGGAAATGTAGTTAATAGAGAATGTCTTGTTTTAAAGATGGAAGAAAGGAGTGAATAAAAAATTTGGGAAGCATGTTTAAGATGGACAATACCACCATTACAAATGACCAAAACATTGGGGTTAACATATACACACTACTATGTCTAAAATAGATAACCAACAAGGACGTACTGTATAGTACAGGGAACTCTATTCACTATCTTGTACAAGATAGTGAATAGAGTTATTCTTTTCTATAACAGAAAAGAATCTGAAAGAGAATATATATATATATGAATAACTGAATCACTTTGCTGTACACCTGAAACTAACACAACATTGTAAATCAACTATCCATCAATTAAAAACCACAAACAAAAACAATACAAAAACGACAACCACAAACGACCAAAGCAACTGCTGAGACAGGCAAATTGAAGCTGCAGTGGAGGAAGGATGCCATACTGTCTGGAGACTGCGTGGGGCTGGCAACTGGGGCACGACTGCCAGGTCAGACACACACCAAGCGCTACTTGTATGCCCTCTGGCGTGGCCTTCATTCTGGGGGACTGATTAGCCTTCATCACAAGTGAGGGGGGAGCTGAGCAGGAGCAGAGGAGGAGGGTGGTCAAGCTGAGAGTCCTTCACTCAAATCACTCTCCGCCCTCTCAAAAGGTGGCAAGGGCAAGTGCAAGTTCCACCAGGATCGCAGTGAGCTGATCCACAGGTGGCTGCCACAGGAGGAGAGGAGAGATGCATGTTAGCAAAGAAAGAGGCTGTCCTCGGCAGAAAGAGAAGAGGCCTCCTGGCTGCCCAGACTCCTCAATGGAGGAAGGGTCCTGGTGTGTAAATTCTCACTTTGCTATGACATTGGCTTAAATGGTCACAGCCCCCAATCCAAGCATCTTGGGATTGCGCAAACTGAGGGTTGAACAGCAGGAAGTGGGTGTGTCTGAACAGAACATTAGAGAGGAAGGTGGAAGGCCTGAAGGGAGGGGACACAGGAGAGGCACAAACAGACAAACCATGTTTCCAATCTCAGGTCATTCACCTGCGGAAGCATCACCTTCGCTGTTCTAGAGAACAGAGCAGAGACAGAGGGAGAAGGGTGTGCTGGGGGCAAGTGTGTTGGTTGCAAAGAAGACACCCTTTCTCTGAATATGAATCCACCAGCTCACCCTGTTCTATACTAGTCACTGCTGAAGAGAGGGTCCCCCAGTGAGGATGAACAGAGCTTCCCCTTCTCCAATTCCCGAGTCTCCCTGACACTATCAGGGCTGTCGCCCCCGAAAGCCAGCATTCCCCATCCTCTCCCCAGCTGCCTACCCAGGACCTCGTGCTCCTCCTTGCTGAAGATATATCCCTGTTGCAAAGTGTGTTTGGAACATCTGGCCTCTCTGCTCCCCCAGGTGCAGTGACTCTGCGTGGGTGGGGGGGGTGGTGCTATGTGTGACCAGTAGAGAGTAATCCCCACTGGCCTAGCAGCAAGGAAGCTAGGCTGTATCTTTTCAAGGAGAGCGTGACCTAGACCTAGAGATTCTCATACTAAGTGAAGTAAAGCCAGACAGAGAAAGACAAATATACCAGTTACATGTGGAATCTAAAAAAAAAGAAAAATATACAAATGAACTGATTTACCAAACAAACAGACCCACAAAGAAAACAAACGTATGGTTACTGAAAGGGAGAGGAGGGGGAGGGATAAATCAGGAGTTTGGGATTAAAATATTCACTACTGCATAAAAAACAGATGACCAATAAGGACCCACTATATAGTACAGGGAACTATACTCTATATTTTGTAGTTACCTATAAGGGAAAAGAATCTGAAAAAGTATAGATATATATATATTCTATGTATATATGTATAAAACTGAATCACTGTGCTGTATACCTGAAACTAACACAACTATAAATCAACTATAGTTCAAAAAAAAACAAAACAAAAAGAGTCCCAAGGATGAGCCTTTCTGCTGCAGGTGTTTCGCTGGGGTGTCGTTGCCCTCTGATTTTTCACAGACCTTTCCCTACATCATGGCCCCCTTGTAAGCTCTCTTACAGTGTTTTGCCTACGGACTCCCAGTAAGTTCTCCCTAATGAAAACCGTCTGCCAGCTGAGCTGTTCCCCTTCTGGAATCAGACGCTCTTACAAACTCCCATGGGGTCTCACAGTCTCCCCAGATACTCCGTGCCGAACCCCGCTCCTGCTATGAAATCCCACAAGCCCCAATAACTCATGAATTCACAACGGAATAACACATAGAGAGACACCCAAGGACCTACTGAAACAAGACATCATGTTTTCATTCATGATGACTCCACCCCAAACACTGGCACGACCAAAATCTACCAAAGAAAAAGAGATGTCTATAGGGATGCACATGCCCCACTGAGACGCCAGCATCTTTCAGAAACACTCCGAATTCTCACGTGAGTCTTCCAAAATGTGGGGGAAACCTTTTAGCCTGCGACTCAAAATAACCCCAGATACCAAAGGTACCCCCCAAATATGCTCTGAGACGTTCCCTATAAATCCTCTGGGTTGGGCAGTGATTCCTGCAAACCCCACGGAAGTCACCGTGTGGAGTGGGTGCTGGGGGGCGCCCGCTAGATCCAGCCCCTCAGGACCAAGGCACCCATCCTCCTGCACCCACAGCTCCCTATGGGCTCAGCTCAGGCCTTGGTTCTAACGTTGCAGGATATCGTTTCTCTCGGCCCAATTCCACTTCCGTCATTCCTCAAGTGTGCCCATGAGTTTCCCCGTTAAACCCACATATGCAAATCTCAGTCTTGGCACCTGTGTCCCGGGGAACCTGACTTAAGACAGCGGCACCCCAAAACGCAGCCCCGTAACTACCCATTTCCACGTGCTCTTCGCAGATCTTAGACTCCCTTGCCAACGCTTCCACACACCCCTTTAATCCTGCAAACACACTTGGGACAGGTGCACACACTATTCATTGGGCTTATCTAGAGGCCCGCTCTAGCTTCCACGGCCCTTCTGGAGATGCCTATGGGCTCCCCTCTGCTTCCTCCCTTTTCTACTCCGCCTCCACACGAGCAAACTGGACTGAAAGTCACAGGGACCTCTGGGCACAGACAGTGCAGTACTGCATGCAAACTGCAAACAGAAGGACACTGGGCCTTCAGTATGGAGGCCAAGAAGTGAGCCCTGTTGGGAACACCTGCCCGCAACCAGGGACAACACGCATTCCGGTTTAAAAACAGTTGAGGGAATTCCCTGGTGGTCCAGTGGTTAGGGCTCTGAGCTCTCACTGCCAAGGGCCCGGGTTCGATGCCTGGTCGGTCGAGAACTAAGATCCCACAAGCCGAGGGGTGTGACCAAAAACAAAAACAAAAAACAAACCCACAGCTGAAAATTGGCTGTAGTGAATTCAGTGAGGACACCACAGGGAGAGCGAGAAGCCCCAGATCTCTTCGAAGAGGCTACCATTGTCTCGTCTTCTCCCACTCACAGCAACTTACAAGAGTCCCTACCTCTTAAGCAGGTGCCTCTTTCATGCCCCCTTAGGTTCCTGACCTTCTCCCCACCCTTGTTGAAGGGAAATTAGGGTCCCTGACTCTAAGAAGGTGACCTGGTGGAAGGCAAAACTCCTGCCCAAGACGGTAACTGGTCCCTGGTGACACGCAGTCTGGAAGACCTGGGGGTTAAAGTAAGACAATGACACAGCAGGCCGAACGTGGGGACACCTCAGCACACTGGGTGAGGACACCAGGTACTCAGGGATTTGCTCCTTTCTGAGTAAAATAAGGAACCACAGGAGGTTTAGATTAACTGGTGTTGAAATTTCCCGAAGCAAAATGCCACCCATCCCCATCCCTGCCTCTTGATCTATGCTGAGGAGTACTCAGCCCAACCCACAGCCCTAGCGCCGAAGCCCAACCCCAATGCAAGAGGCGGCAGCCGTTCTGTAAGCAAGACAGTCTCTGTGCCCTCCAATGGAGAGGAAATGGGAATGACTGAAAATAATCAACAGAGAAGAGCATTTCTGATATGAGTGACTGGTCTGGAGACAATAAAACCAGCGCTAACGTGACAGATACTGACTGGTGAAGGGAACCTGACATGAATGGCCTGGAGGGGTGGCAACACATCTCTAAGCCTAGACCTAAAGGAGGAGAAAGGGCCAGAGCCAGGACGATTCAGGGTGAGAGCAGGGACTTAAGACAGAAAAGGTTTTGGTGTCTGGGACCAGAGAAACAGCAAATGTGACTGGGGCAGAGTGAACCATGAGAACAGGGTCAGCTCCCAGGACGAGGCTGGAGGCACTGGCAGGGCGCTGATGACACAGGGCTGAGCAGCCACAGGGAGGAGTCGGGATTTTGTGCTGAGGACAGAGGAGAGCTAACGGAGGATTCAACGCCAGGTAGCGGCACGATTTACCCACAGACTTACCCCTGACAATCCTAAGGCAGGGATAAGCCCGCTACAGACGGGCTCGCTGTCTGCGCCCACGCCCCTGCTTCCAGCCTTCCCCCCTCCGCCCTCCTTCTGGAGGATTAGGACCCATTAAAAAAATTCTCATGGCAACTGGGCACTCCATCCAAGAACTGCCACATGCAGACACACACTGAATCTTACTAACCGTTTCAGGGGTTGGTATCACTCAGATTCAGAGTTGCTGCTTTAGCCCATCATCTCCTCGTTGAGGTGGGCTCACTGGGCCCCGGAGAGGGGGTCATTTCATCAGGTTACCCTGAGAAGGTCTGAGCTGAGTGAGCAGAACCAGACGGAACTGAATTCTGAAAAGGTGGCCTGGAGGGGCCAGTGGGCAGAGTTGAGCCTTATCGATCTCCCTTAAAAATTCCGGGACTGGGCTTCCCTGGTGGCGCAGTGGTCGAGAATCCGCCTGCCGATGCAGGGGTCACTGGTTCGAGTCCTGGTCTGGGAGGATTCCACATGCCGCGGAGCAACTGGGCCCGTGAGCCACAACTGCTGAGCCTGCGCGTCTGGAGCCTGTGCTCCGCAACGGGAGAGGCCGCAACAGTGAGAGGCCCACGCACCACGGATGAAGAGTGGCCCCCGCTCGCCGCAACTAGAGAAAGCCCTCGCTCAGAAACGAAGACCCGACACAGCCAAAAATAAATAAATAAATAAATAAATAAATAAAACAAAAAAACCTTTCTTTCCCCCACCACCCGCCATAGCACTTTGACCTTTAAAAAAAAAAAAAAAAATTCCGGGACTTCCCTGGCGGTCCAGTGGTTAAGACTTCACCTTCCAACGCAGGGGGTGCAGGTTCGATCCCTAGTCGGGGAGTTGGGATCTCACATGCCTTGTGGCCAAAAAAACAAATCATAAAACAGAAGCAATATTGTAACAAATTCAATAAAGACTTTAAAAATGGTCCACATCCAAAAATCTTTAAAAAAAAAAAATTCCAGTACCATCTTTCACATGCCTGAGCAAAGGAAACTTCTACTTCAAGGTTTGATCACATTGATCTCAAGCAATGAACTCCTCTTTTCCAGAAAAATCACAGTAAAACATTTACAAAATACATAATTCCGAACATAGCAATTGCTGCTGACAGCACTGCTAGAGGGTCACCTACAGAAATAAGCTCTGAGCAAATTTCTCCATCATGAACTGCTGGGCTCTTTTGGAAGAAGGTTCCAGGTCAATCCCGACCATCCTTCAACATTTGCAGAGAGTGGACAAGAGGGACTTGAGGGAAACATCTACTTGGTAGCTCACAGCTCACTATTTTAATAGGTCACATAAAAATTTTAAAAATGGAATTTTAAACTAGGTTAAACTAGGTTTAGACTGTTAAGACAAAAGATCATTGACATCCTTACCAAAGTATACGTTGGAAGAAACTAAATTTATTTACTAGAGTCCAAAGAATGTTTCTAACAAAGAGCAGAGAGACTGCAGGCCTCAGTCTGTACTGGACACAATTTAAAAGGGAAATAGTGTAAAAATTGAAGAAAAAGAAAATCTAATGAATTACGTAGTCAAATTTTTTTTAAATGAAAATATGTCATACTTTGAAAAGAATGCCATGAGCTGCTATAGAAGGCCGCCAGAGCTTATGTCAGAAGTTAAAAATTATTTATAGAAAAGTGTAAACCGAATAAATGAAGATTTCTTTCAAGCTTCAAAAAAAGCAATGTATTAACTGTAAAGGAATTAGGAAGAAAAAAGTAAATCCATTATGAAAAACAGCACTTTTAGTGTTCCTTTAAAAAGGCACCATGGGGACTTCCCTGGTGTTCTAGTGGTTAAGACTCCACGCTTCCAATGCGGGGGGCACGGGTTCGATCCCCAGTTGGGGAAATAATATCCCACATGCTGTGTGGTGCGGCCAAAAATAAATAAATCAAATAAAATCTTTAAAAAATAAAATAAAAAGGCACCATGTAGGGAATTCCTTGGCAGTCCAGTGGTTAGGACTCTGCGCTTTCACTGCAGGGGACATGGGTTTGATCCCTGGTCGGGGAACCAAGATCCCGAAAGCTGCGAGGTGCAGCCAAAAACAAAGGGCACCACAGAGTGACAGTCATTTCTTGCCCTCCTTCTCATCTCCCTGACCCTCTACCCCATGCTGGGAAAAGGGAACAGGGTGACCCACAACCGAGTCAAATCACTGCTCCGTCAACTGCAAATGGAAGTTATCTTCTGATACAAATAATAACAAAATGCACAAGCCTTTTAGAAAGGAGTTTCGCAAATGTCATTTTCATGCATATTTTAACCACGTTTTCAATGCATTATATTAGAAGTCACAAATAAATATATCTCGCCACTTCATCACCCACATCCGGTCAACTCACCACTCATCTGGCTCCCTCTCTTCACAGCTCCCTGTTTCCCTCTCTCATTATTTCTGTTGGCTGTTCTGTGTTTCCCTCTTAGGTTTCTGCTCATTTTGGTCTCCTCCCCTGTCCTGCCGTTTCTCCCCTTCTCTGTCTTATTCCTCCTTTCACACCGGTTCTACTCCATTCTGGCAACTTGTTTCCCCTCTTGTTGCTCTTTCTGCCCAGTCTCCCTGGATAGTCTCAAATCTTCATGTATTTCTGCCTCTTTCTTTTCCCCCATCTTTGCTCTCTGTTACGTTTGCTCTTTTCCTGTTACAGCTGACATGTCCCCACCCTCTGGCACCCCCGGCTTGCTCTGCTCCTCTTGTCTCCCGTTGCCCCTTCTTTCTGTACCAGCTCAAAGTTGCTGTTTGCCCAACTCTTTTATCCTTTTTCCCCACTCTGGGTAAAATGCCCCGCATCCTCCTTTATTATCCATGCTCTTCTTGCTGATCAAGGGCCTCCTCTCCCTATTTGCTCCCCTTCATCTCCCTGGAGGACCCTCCATACACACTCTAAATAATCTGTATCTTCTTTTCTCCCCCTGCTACTTTCTCAGCTTATTTCACTCTGTGAAACAGAATAAGGGAAACCTCATCAATCTGCAGGCTTTAAGGGAAAGCCCTCAGGCACTACAAGTCAATTACAAACGCCAACAGGAAGACATCAATTACAGATCTCAAACAAGAATTATTCTCAAAAAAAAAAAAAAAAGAAAAGAAAAAAATGAATTATTCTCCTCGCTGCCGGGCAACAAACCCAGCCAATGGGAATCGCCTTGCCAACTCCAAACTCTCCGCTTCCCTTCAAGGGACTTTTGTTCAAAACAACCACTCCCAACTTCCTCCTTTTCCTCTATAAGGCAACATTCCTCTCCTTGACTTGTTGGACCTGCCTATGGTGTTTTGCTACCGTCTGCCTGTCATGTATTGCAATTCCTTAATAAACCCATTCTGCTGGTAAAATAATTGGCTGTTCTGTTTTTTAGGGCAGTAACTCTGTCTCTTGGCGAGCTCATCCATCTATCCTTCACTTTGCCATCTATTTACGGCTCTTCCTCATTCTTCTCATTTTCCTCATTCTCTCAGTGGGTCTGTGCCTCTGAATGAGGAATGGGCTGTATGGATGAAGAATGTCTCCTGCCACAACACTAAACAAAGGACGCTGCGGCCATCAAGCCAAGAGCCACCGCAGCCACCCCGACTGTAATCCCTAAGGGGATTCAGGGTGGACAAAAGCAGGACGCCAGCCCTAGATAGCTAACGTGCGTACCAAAGGAATTATTTCAGTGAGCCCAGACTCGCATCTTCCCATACACAGAAAAGCACTAAATTCATTAACTGGAGATGTCTGGTTTTCTTAAATTAACTAATCTCTTGATGTTCTAACTACCTGGTTTTTGTTGCAAAACTCCTATATACCCTGGCTCCTCCCTTACCTCTTGGGAGCGGTCCCTCAGAGCCATCTGAGAGGCTGTCTTCTGGGCTTAAGTCCTCAGATCTGTCTGCCAAATAAAACATAATTCTCAACTTCTAGGTGGTGGTTTTTTTTTTTTTTTTTTAGTCAACAGATGGGATTAGATGCCCGCCTATTAATTCCACATTAATAGAGCACATTATCCAGTGGGGTAGAATTCGGGACAGAAAAACTCTGGGTGACTCAAGAAAGGCCCTTTCTTAGCCTCTTCCCCTAACTTAAAGTGAGAAGAGGCGGTGACCAACAAGAGGAGGCCTGGGGAGCGTTAAAGACCCGGCTGAGGAGTGTGCGAAGTCAAGGGAACTGGGTGTGTTTAGGAAACGGGGCGGACTCTCCAGAATCCCAGGATCCTAAAGAGGACGCGGCCTCTTCTGAAGCGGGGCAGTCGGCGCTGCCCTCCAGGGGCCGGGCGGGCGAGTCTGAGGGGCGTGCGGCTCGCGCATTTCAAAAACAAGGAGAAGCGGCACCTCCCCATTCCCACCCCCTCCCCCTCCCACCTCTCACTGGCGACGTCTGCATTTACTTTGGGTGGAAGAGGAGTGCCAGGATTTTAAGATCCCAATATACCCTCAGACCCAGGTATGGAGGACGGGGTAACGCAAAGCGCAGGTTTAAACAAGAAAGATGAAACTCACGATCCCGTAGGGCGACCTTCGCTCCGCGGTAACCGCTTCCGGGGTCTGCAGGAAACTGCGCAAGAGCACCAAGGGAAGAGGCGGGGCAACTTGGAAGCGGGGCCTGGGCTGGGCGGGAACGTAGAGACGTAAAAGAGGCCGGGCTTGGGCGGGTCCAAAGCAGGGGTGGGGCCAAAGCAGGGGCGGGGCCAGGGTTTCGCTTTCAGTGCCTCTGGGTTGTCAGGATTTGGAAGTGCTTGTCTGTTTCTTCTGTGCAGCCCTGTTGCTTCCTGCTTACTTTAAGTTACTGTTGAAACAGAGCAGGACACTTTCGGGCCCTACCGGCTACAGATCCTTTCTATTGTCCCCCTTCTTGTTTATAGTAAATAGGCTTCAGCCTCCTAGACCTTCCTTCAGTACCAAAAGGCAGATTCACATAGTTGCTAATCAGAGAAGTAAGGGAATGCAGAAGAAAAGCAGGAGCAATCAAGAAATAATAGTGCAGAGATTAAAGCAGGATCCTGGTTCCTTCTGAAGGAATATATATAACAATATTTTTGAGTTCTTCTGCAGGAACTCAGGCCCCCACTCAGGTGAAGGATGGTAACTTCAGGCTAAGTGCAAGATTCCTGGACCCCACCCTGTTACCTCACCACCAACCAATCAGAAGAAAGTCACACACCCTGCAGCCCTCACCCCAAATTTTGCCTATTAAAAACTTCTCCCTGAAAACCATTGGGGAGTTTGTTTTTTTTTTTTTTTTTTTGCACATGAGCCACCCTTTCTCCTTGCTTGACACTGCGGTAAAACTTTCTCTCCTCCAAAACGCTGACGTTTCACTTTGGCCTCCCTGTGCATCGGGCACACGAACCTGAGTTTGGTAACACTATCTCTCACAGTTTTAAGGTAAAAGCTACAGTTGTGCGGGTCACATATGTTGGAACCTAAGATGTCTTCCTCTTCGCAGTTGAAAACGGCTTAAATCAAAAGCTATTTTTGTGAGCATGTTGGAGTCCTGCCAGTGAGGCTGAAGCAACACTGTGGTCTGGGGAACTGATGTGGAGTTAAAGTGGAGCAGGACCCTATGGGCCCCTCCTGGGTACAAGTCCTTTCTGTGTCCCTGGTTCTTGTTTGTAGAAAATAGTCGTCATTCAGCCTCCTTCCCTGAGTTCCAAAGGGCAGATTCAAACAGTTGCTAATTAGGGAAGGGAAGGAATGCAGAAACAGGGAGGGGCAGTCAAGAAACAGTAGTGCAGCCTTGGGGCAGGGTCCTGGTTCCTCCTCAAGGAACATATATAATAATATCTTTGAGTTCTCCTGCAGGAACTAAGGTCCCCAACCAGGTGGAGGATGGCAACTTCAGGCTGAGCACAGGATTCCTGGAGCACCACCCTGTTATCTCACCACCAACCAATCAGAAGAAATTCACACACCCTGCAGCCCTCACCCCAAATTCTGCCTATGAAAACTTCTCCCCCAAAACTATCAGGGAGTTCGACGATTCTGAGCATGAGGATTCCGTCCTCTTTGTATTGGTGCCTTTACAATAAATGCCGCATTTTCCTTCACCACAACCTGGTGTCAGTAGATTGGTCAGTAGATTGGCAGCTGTGCTCAGGTGAGCAGACCCAAGTTTGGTTAGGTAACGACAGGAGAAAAAGAAATAAATTTTAACTGGAGCACATGGAGGTTTCACAGGGACCTAAGAAGGGGACAAGGCAGGCAGCTTTTATACTTTTTAGACAAAGAAAAAAGATTTGCGAGGAATTGGCAGGACAAAGAAACTTAGGCTTCGGGTGCTCAATTAGTGAAGAATCTAAACAGAATTTGAGCTTGGGGTAGTAAATTAAAGAAGTAGTAAGGTTTATACAGGCATCTCGCCCGAATTTGCCATCTCTGGCCATAAGGGTTGTCCTTCTACCTCCAGATGCGTGGAATGAACCTTTCACATGAAAGATTTATTTCCTGGTTTCAGGAGATAGAAAAGGAGGGTCAAAGTGTCCCCCTTGCATTGGCCATTTCTTAAGTAGCTTTAATTCAAAATAATCAATACACCATTGAGGCACATTTTGGGGTGGCCCACCCTGGGCCCCAACATCTTGCCATATCAAAAAACAGATGCCAGTTATTAAAGA
Organism: Aethalodelphis obliquidens; assembly: GCF_003676395.1. Classification (NCBI taxonomy): domain Eukaryota; kingdom Metazoa; phylum Chordata; class Mammalia; order Artiodactyla; family Delphinidae; genus Aethalodelphis; species Aethalodelphis obliquidens. The sequence continues at coordinate 15,936,110 of NW_020837987.1, read as the reverse complement.
TTTAAAAATATGAAGGGAGTTCCCTGGTGGCCTAGTGGTTAGGATTCCAGGCTTTCACTGAGTGGCCCAGGTTCAATCCCCGGTTGGGGAGCTAAGATCCTGCAAGCTGCACAGCACAGCCAAAAAAGAAAGAAAGAAAGAAAGAAAAACATAAGGAACTAATTTGTTGTTGTTGTTGTTGTTTGTTTTTATTTTTGGCCACGCTCAGCAGCTTGTGGGATCCCTGACCAGGGAACGAACTTATGCAGTGAAAGCACGGAGTCCTAACCACTGGACCACAGGGAATTCCCACAAGGAACTATTTTGACCTAATGATTATATGTTGATTATTATATCATTATAATATTAAACCTTGTTTAATTATTATGTTATTATTATATTGAAACAGGAGGGAAGGAGGCAGGGAACAACCTTTGAAAGAATGACATAGCCCGAGGACATGACATAAACTGATTAGAACCAAATGGGTCCAAAACGGTGGACAAGCCTACTTCCACTAGACCTTGAGCCTCAGTATACGCTCACATCAGCAAGCTAAATGACACACCCGCAGGCGCCTTGACAGTTCCAACACCGACCATAAGGATCACAAAGTGGGCAGTGGCCCAATTCCTGGAAATCCCCGCCCCTTCCTGAAATAGCTGGAATACTCCTCCCACTCATTAGCCTATGAAATTACCCACCACTATAAAAACTGACCACCCCATACCCTGGTGCCTTTTCTCACCTTCTGAGATGGCCCATGCTCTGTCTGTGGAGTGTGATTCTCTCTAAATAAATCCACTTCTTAACTGTCACTTTGTCTCTCGCTGAATTCTTCCTCACTGAATTCTTGTCTGTCACTGAATTCTGTGTGATCTCAGTTGGAAGACTGTGGGTTTTAGCTGGGTTCGAGTCCCGGCACGTGGATTCAAGTCCCAATCTGAGGTGCCTGGTTTCAATATGACTAGAATATTAGACCCTGTGACATAAAAATAGAGAACATACATTTTCTAGCACAGATGAAACAACTAAAATAGTTACCACTGCCAAAAAGAAAACAAATTTGAACTTAGATAAGGAGAGGTTTTGTTTGAAAGGATGCACTAGAGAGAATGCTCCAAACTTAGGATCCGCAAAAGTCTCAAAAGCCAGACAGACAAGAGCTTTTCTTTATAAGGAAGGATAAACAAGGCTAGAAAAACAAAAAAGCAAAAAACAGGTGAGAGTGGGACTTCCCTGGCCGTCCAGTGGTTAAGACTCCACGCTGCCACGCCCGCTCGATCCCTAGTCAGGGAACTAAGATCTGCAAGCCATGCGGCAAGACCAAAACAAAACAAAACAAAACAAAAAACAGGTGAGAGCGCATGAGGTTACTGCATTACCTATAATTGATCAGGGAATGTTTTACCATAAAGTTGCCTACTCTTGGGCTGTTATCATGGCAGGGTTGTTCTGAATTACATAAGTGATCCAAAATTCAGGGCACTTGGGAGAGGAGAGAATCTTAAGTAAAGTTTGACTAAATCCTATTAACAAGCATTGTTCTGCAGGGGAGGAAAAATTCTCCTTTACCATCTTTGGATCTCTGGCCTAAGAATTAAACTGCTATAAGACAGATTAACAGGAGAAACACATAAAAATTTTATTAAATTCTCACTATAAGTGGGAACCTTCACAAGAGAGTGAAGACCCAAAGAAGTGACCACAGCAGGAAGCTTTTATACCTTTTACACAAAAAACAATCAATTTGTGAAGAATTGACAAAACAAAGGGTTTGGGCTAGGGGCAGTAAGTGGTAAAGAAGAAAATAGAAAGATAAGGGTTTGTTTAACAAGGTTAGTTTGTACAGATTTCTTGGCCCCAAATTTCCTGTCTCTGGTGACAAGAATGTCTTTCTTCCTCCTGGTATGAAGAGGGCACATTTTACATGGGAGATCCTGCTTTCAGGAAGACAATGGATGGTCAGAATGTCTTTCTTTCACTGGCTGTTCTTAAGTGCATTTATTTCAAAATAATCGACATGCTGAAGTGGCATTTTTTGGACTTACATAGTTTGGTTTTCTTTAGTTCCTATTGATCAGTGGGGACAAACAATTCAGTAAATATTGATGAGACAAAGAATGGCGACTTGAAGGGTCTGTATCTGCCTTGTTCCTAGGTAAACAAGGGGATTCTCATGAGTCTTACTGAAGTCAAATGGGGAAGGGTAGCACTTTGCAGTAAGCTGTTTCCTACATGTGGGTGGGGGTGAGGGGTTCTTTAACCTTAGCCATTTCCCAAAATTATAGAGTTGGAGAAAAGTTCAACAGTGTCACCACATATTAATTCAACAAATTCAACACTGACACCAAGTAAAATTCCAGAAATAATAAGTACACATGCTATATCTGAAAAACAGAACATTAGAAACTTTAAACAATTGATAATAATAACAAATTTGCCCAAGAACTTTGGTCTGTATGCCCTTTGAATAACACCAAAGGGTCCTGTGTCTTCATTGTGTTCTTGTTGTGTCCCTGTCTGAGTTGGAAAAACACATTCCTGTGTTTCTCTTTTATTCACACACAATACTTCTGACACTCCTTTAGAAATTTATTTATTTATTTTTGGCTGTGTTGGGTCTTCGTTGCTGTGCGTGGGCTTTCTCTAGTTGCGGCGAGCGGTGGGGGGCTACTCTTCGTTTTGGTGCGCAGGCTTCTCAATGCCGTGGCTTCTCTTGTTGCGGAGCACAAGCTCTAGGCATGCGGGCTTCAGTAGTTGTGGCTCGTGGGCTCAGTAGTTGTGGCTCGCGGGCTTAGTTCCTCCGAGGCATGTGGGATCTTCCCAGACCAGGGCTCAAACCTGTGTCCCCTGCATTGGCAAGTAGATTCTTAATGACTGTGCCACCAGGGAGGTCCCTGACACTTCTAACATAGTGTTTTCCCCACCAAACAATCCTCTGACACCAGCTGGGTGTCCTACAATTCAACTCAATTTTGATGCTATCTACCTGGAGATAGCATTGGATCCCACAGGTTAAGAGCTCAGTCCTACAAGACTGCCCCTCCTCCACTGCAGAGGCCAATTACAAGTCCAGTTTGTCACCTGTGTTTCTGGCTGACCAGGTATAAGTCGAAGGCTCCTATGACCCCCTCCTCTAGTTCAATTAATTTGCTAGAGTGGTTCACAGAACTCAAGAAAATAGTTTACTTGCTAGATTGCTGGTTTATTATAAAAGGATATGACTCGGGTACAGCTAAAAGGAAGAATGCATAGAGCAAGGTATGTGGAAAGGGGCTTGGCACTTCCATACACTCTCTGGGTGTGCCACTCTCCCAGCACCTCCACGTGTTCACCAGCCAAGAAGCTCTCAGAACCCCATACTTTTGGGATTTTTATGGTGGCTTCATCACATAGGCAGGATGGATCATTAACTCCATTTTCAGCCCTCCTCCCTTTGGAGAATGTGGGCAGTAGGTAAGGGAGGTATGGAAAGTTCCCACCTTCTAATCATAGATTGGTCTTTCTGGTGACCAGCTTCCATCTAGGAACCCACCAAGATTTGTCTCATTAGAACAAAAGAGATTCCTATCACCCAGGAAATTCTAAAGGATTTTGGAGCTCTGTGGCAGGGATCAAAGACCAAATATTAGAACAAAAGAAGCTTCTAGTGCTCTTTTATCACTTAGGAAATTTCAAGAGTTTCAAGGGCTCTGTGCCAGGAACCAAGGGCAGAGACCAGTGGATATATTTTCTATGATTTCACACTATCACACATAAGACATCATTGTCTGTTATAACACAACATTGTAAATCAACTATACTTCAATAAAATAAATAAAAAGGAAAGACATCATTATCTGTTGGAAGACATGGCTCTAAATCACCAAAGTCAGAGGTCTCTGTGACTGTTAAGTTGAATAAGAACCTAGGGGCTGGGTGGGGGAGGGAAGGATTGGGAGTTTGGGGTTAGCAGATGCAAACTATTATATATAGGATGGATAAACAATAAGGTCCTACTGTATAGCACAGGGAACTATGTTCAATGTCCTGTGATAAACCATAATGGAAAAGAATATGAAAATGAATATATATATATATATATACACACACACACATATCTGAGTCACTTTGCTGTACAGAAGAAATTAACACAACATTGTAAATCAACTATACTTCAATAAAATAAAATAAACCTAGGAGCTATATTAAGAAAGATATTTTTTCCCTTTGTCATTTTTCTGCTGATCATGGGGAAAAGAATTCTGAAGACAGCATCATGAATTTTATGGTCATGATTAGATTACAAGCAATATAAAAAAACAGAGTCACTGGGAGAAGGCAGGATCTCACCTGGGCACAGGTCTTTGGGCCGTACCTTCTCCAAGGATCTTAGGAAGGGGCTTCCTTGGGCCACCAAGACCCCAAAGGGCATCTGGCACATACACCCGCGCATGCGTCCAGGAACTTTATGTAGCCCCGCCCCTCGTGGGACCAGACTCCGCCCCCTGGAGTCATTCCCCAAGGCGCCTGCACTGCTGTAGGTTCTGCCCAGATTGTATACTTCTGCTCAGAAGTCTTGACTTAGTACCCCTTACCCAGGATCCAAACTTGCAGCAACAACTTGGTCCCTCTGTCGACTCAGGGCTCTGATCACCCAACCAGAATGCAATCTGACCCAAGCCCACGGGAAGAAGCTGCAGGGTTCAGCCCGGTCCGGACGTAAATCTGTAGCACAAACCAGTCCTACCACCATCCCGCGCTGTACTTGATCTCCTCTCCCCAACCCTCACCCTTTCTGCCTCTTTTTTCCTGCCCAAACCCTCTGGCATGGACACACAGGAAAGCCGGCTGCCCCTCAGGGCCTGAACCCAGCGCGTCCTACAATCCGTGTGTCTCCGGAACAAGCACCAGGGCTGGCCACACAGATTTACCCTGCACTGTATAAGCGTAGAAGGTGCCCACAGGCCCTAGCTAGAGCTGCTCCCCACGAAACTTGCTAGGTTTCTACTTCACACTTCTGGCCTAACACAGTTGTGCACACAAAGCTCAGCTGCCGGGCTTCCCTGGTGGCGCAGTGGTTGAGAGTCCGCCTGCCGATGCAGGGGACACGGGTTCGTGCCCCTGTCCGGTAAGATCTCACATGCCGCGGAGCGGCTGGGCCCGTGAGCCATGGCCGCTGAGCCTGCGCGCCCGGAGCCTGTGCTCCGCAACGGGAGAGGCCACAACAGTGAGAGGCCTGTGTACCGCAAAATAAAAAAAAAAAAAAAAAGAAAGCTCAGCTGCCTGCACACAGGAGGCGATCTCCTCTGCCTAGCTGGGGTCTCTGGGCCTAACAGAATCCTCAGGTACCCTCTAAAATAACTTCTTAGATTTGGAATTTGCCTCTGGAAACTCTCTGGTCCTCTCCCCATCCTCAGGTCCTCCCTTCTCAGAACTGCTTGGAGGAGAACTTAATTTAGGGTGGCTTCTGCTGCTGCTTACCCGGAACTGGCACTCAGAATTTCCAGTTTCCGGAAACCTGGATACATGTAGAAGGGAGCAAAGGACTTAAAGTTTGGTAAGTGAATTTGCTTTTTTGGTTATACCTTGTGTTTAGAGAATTCTTCAAAGCACCATGTCTCCAACTCCTAGGGGCCCAATGGTTGCTTCACATGGTAAAACAAACAAAATATATGAACACAAATGGACAAACCATCAGAAAATCCCTCAGAGTCACTAATCCCACCATTCTTTTCTGCCTTCCTCTCTTCCACATATTGAGTAAGCTACCATCACATGGAAGATCATTTTGATGATCAGTGATAGGGAAACAGAAGAGACATAGAGAATCTCTACCCCCAGAAAGGCACAGCCCAGCACCTAAATCCTCCTAGGGAAGATGGACATATAATACCCAGCTCCCGGGGTATTACAAAGATTAACTCACATAATTTATGTGAGGTTCCCAGCACAGTGCCCAAGACAGAGGGCATGCTACCATTCTTGTGAACATATAGTAGATGTTCAAAAAATATTGCTTTAACGAATGAATGCATGTGGTTTCTCTAAGGACAAATGAAAACTAAAAACAAGGGGAAAAAAAGCCCAGCTTAATTCTCTTTGTTGAAAAGAAGGGAAGAGCCTTCTCTCCCTCCCTTTTCTTAGAGCATTTCCTTTAGAAAACTTGTAAGTTCTTTCTCTGACTCCTTGAAATGTATGTACAGCTTTTTAAAAAGCTAAATAAGAGCAGAAACTAACACAGCATCGTAAAGCATTTATACTCCAATAAAGTTAAATAAAATAAAATAAAATCCTTGCATTTCAAAAATTAAAAAAGCTACATAAGACTCCTGCCAATTTTGCAACCCAGGAATGTTTCCTCAAAGACCTGGAAGCCATCTCTTTGAAATGTAAACATCCAGGGAGATAGCACACTTATCTCCCAGTTTCTGTGGAAGGGTAAGAGCCTAACTTAGCAGGTGCCTTGCTCCAAGCTACAGAACTCCCTCCAGTCATAAAGAAATGAGAAGTTTGCTCTTCCTCTGGATAAAGCCAATTAGCTACCACAGTTGGTCAGTCCAATTAGCTGGTGATGTTGGGATGAACTGTGTGTGACAAATGATGCTATCACGTCTTCTTACCTGAGAAGTAGTTATTGTTTATACTGAGAACAAGTAAGTACCATTTGTATCTGCTTATCTAATATTACAGGGTAAGATTTTCTTTCATTGTCTTCGGTCTCTCAGAAGATTGCCTGTGATGCACATCACTTTCTTGTTTAATGCTTATTTAATAATAAAACTGTTTTCTTCCTTTATTACCTTTGGGGAGAGGATTTCTGGGTTGTGAGCTGATTTCATTTTATTCTATTTTATTTTTTAAACTAAATTTATTGAATTTTTTTACTTTTGGCTGCGTTGGGTCTTTGTTGCTGCGCGTGGGCTTCTCCCTAGTTGCGGCGAGCGGGGGCTACTGTTTGTTTTGGTGCGGGCTTCTCATTGCAGTGGCTTCTCTTGTTGTGGAGCATGGGATCCAGGCGTGTAGGTTTCAGTAGTTGTGGCACGCGGGCTCAGTAGCTGTGGCTCGCGGGCTCTAGAGCACAGGCTCAGTAGTTGTGGTGCACGGGCTTAGCTGCTCCGTGGCATGTGGGATCTTTCTGGACCAGGGATCAAACCCGTGTCCCCTGCATTGTCAGGCGGATTCTTAACCACTGCACCACCAGGGAAGCCCTTCATTTTAAATTATGTTACCCAACACCACCCGCTGGCAAAAAGAGCTTTGACTCAAACCATTTTCAACTTAAGAAGAAAACATCTCAGCTTGTAATTTAAGTTGTCCTCACAACTCTAATCTTTTACCTTCAACTGTTTGAAACATTAACTTAAAATAGCGAGGAAGGGACTTCCCTGGTGGCGCAGTGGTTAAGAATCCGCCTGCCAACGCAGGGGACATGGGTTTGAGCCCTGCTCTGGGAATATTCCACATGCTGCGGAGCAACTAAGCCCGTGCGCCACAACTACTGAGCCTGCGTTCTACAGCCCGCAAGCCACAACTACTGAGCCCCCATGCCACAACTACTGAGCCCCCATGCCACAACTACTGAAGCCCGCACGCTCTAGAGCCCGTGCTCTGCAACAAGCCACCGCAATGAGAAGCCCGCGCACCGCAATGAAGAGTAGCCCCCCGCTCTCAGCAGCTAGAGAAAGCCTGCACGCAGCAACAAAGACCCAACCCACCCAAAAATAAATAAATAAAATATTAGATTACTTAAAAAAAAAAAAAGTTATACATGCCCATGGTTTAAAAAAAAAAAATAGCGAGGAAACGGCCGGGTCCACAGGACACCAAACAGATTCAAAGACTTCGAAACCAGAAGTTCAGGTAATGCTGGGCAGAATAACAGTTCTCCAAAGGCCCGGGGGCGGGGCGGAAGTCCAGACCCTGCTCCCTCCAGGCCCCGCCCCACGTCGGCCCCGCCCCTGGCTTTCTGTTCAGTCCAGGCTACTGCTCACGCCCCGCCCCTCACCACGCCCCACCCCTCCTCGGCCCCGCCTGCTGCACGGTCGCGCACGCGCAGTTGCCTGCAAAACCCGGAAGCAGAGCGAGGGGCACAGTCCTTGGTTTTCCTGGTTCAACCCGGGTCTTTGGGACGCCCCCAGGCCCTTGATCCGCCACACCTGAGGTTCAGGGGTTGTCACGTACGTTAAAACCCCTTCATCCGCTTGTTCCACGCCTGGTAAGTCCCGGCAGCACCGTGAGACTATAGGTCTCCGCCCTGGCCTTTCCTCCCTAGGTCCAGGTAGACACCGCTTGCCGCGTTCCTTTCCTGCTCAGAACCCTTTAGTGACTTCCACAGGCTCTGATCCCCTCTCTCTCTCAGATGCGCTGTTTCAAGTCCTCACTCCGGAGGTGGATTCTCGTCCTCCCATTCGACCCTTCCCGGGCAGTGATGGCTGTGCAGACCCAGAGGCCACATCTTCTCCTTGGCCTTGGGGTCGTACAGACATCACCCCTCTCCTGACACCCTCCCCATCTTCGCGACCTCTGGAGTCGGCCGGCCCCTCCCCTCCCTAGCCATCCACTTTGCACTCACCGCTTTGGAGATCTCTGACCCACGCACTGGGACAGGTGACATGCACCCGTTCGGTGACACTCTTTGTGTTTGTTCTGGACAAAACGCATCCCACTGCCTGTGCTTGTCGTGGTGTGTTTACATTCCCGCAGCCCCACTGGAAAATGCACTTCGTGGGCAAGGGACATGTTTCTCTCTCTTCCATACCTGTGAATGTACAGGGCAGGGGATGGAGCAGAGTCCGAGAGAGAATGAGAAAGACTGAGAGGGAAAATAGTGAAAAAGAGAGGGTGAAATGGAGGATGGGGCAGGTGGATGTGGAGATACAGTAAGAGCAAAAGAGTGAACCAGAGGAAGAAACCTAGATAAAAAGGCACCTCCAGAAAGACAAAGGGAAGCAAATTGGACGACAGGGACCTTGATGGGGTAGAAGTGGGAGCAGCAAGGGACCGGTACATCGAACTGAGAGAGTGGGGAGGGAATCAAAGAGTTCAGGCCATGGACAACAGAGACACATGGTGCTGGGACAGAAAGAGGGGCAAGAGGTGACAGGGAGAGCAGAGAAACAGAGCAGGGAGGAAATTCCCTGGCATTAATCCCTTCAATGCCTTCTCATTGCCCTCAGGACGAAAATCCAGACTCCACTGTATGACTTTATAGCTGGGAGCTCTGGAGGTGGGGTGACCCTCCGGAGTTGGTCCAATTCGAGGGAAGGAATAGGCTTTTCTATCCTGCACTGATCAGACATTGGACACCGGCTGTCCAAGGAGGTGCCGTGATTTTGGGGCGGCAGCTCCCTGTGGCTGAGTCCAGTTTTCAAGGGGAGGCGGGGTGCGGAGCTGTGAGCCATCAGCAGCCAAACTCCTGGCTGTGAGGAAGTTCGTGTCTGGATCCTGAGGGGATGGATTCAGGAGGTTTACTCTACGTAGTAACTTCTGTGGGGTCTCTTAGGAGTGTGAAGTTCATCGACGATACTGGAGTCTCGTCGGAATATGTGGATTGTTGGAGACATTACTCTTGCATTATGACATTATGGCAGTGCCTGACTTGAGGGCAAGGTCTCCAAGAAGGCATATGTGGGATCCTGGGTTGGTGGGTGCCTTCCTGCCAGAACAGAAGCTACTGGCGTTTGGAACGTGGTGTGGGATGCCACGGCAGAGTGTGCAGATCAGCAGGGGATTCTGTCCTGTAACACTGTGGGGTGCCCACTGGGAGCCTGTAGGAGTGTGGGGTGGGACTGGGGTCAGGTGATGGGGGTTTTCATTGGGGGGGGTTGCTGGGGGCGGATCTCTGGGCATAAACCTGGAGGAGCTGTAAGTCAGGACAGGATGGCATCCTTTGGCCACTGCCACTGTGTCATCAGTTTGTATCCCTGGGCAGTTATTTTGTTCAGCATATACAGATGGTGATATTGTCCCATCTTAAAAAGAAACAGCAGGGCTTCCCTGGTGGCGCAGTGGTTGGGAGTCCGCCTGCC